>NW_027172093.1:815000-837500 GCF_036898095.1 Palaemon carinicauda | reverse complement strand
GTGTTAAGTCCCTCACTTTGTTGAACATAGAAAGGGAAAAGGAATGTTAACGTGGATCCTTTTGTCTTGATATTTTTATCTTCTTATGCGGTTTAATATTTAGTGGTATTATTAGGTTACGAAGTGAGGATAAAGATAATCAGTGTTGTTATGATTAAATTTTAATGGAGCAAAACAATGCATATTTATGGTACAGTTGGCAAATAGAAGAGACGATCGTAAAGCAGAACTGTTGGTGAATCGATAAGGTAATGAAAATCAAAGGATTGTAAGTAATAGAACAAGGGAAAAAGAAGAAAGTGCCCACGGAGGTTCACAAGCGAATTTATCTAAAAAATAATGAACATATACGGGCAATTGAGAAAGTACAATGATACGGTGTTTTTTCTCAGATTTTAGTGCGAGAAGTGTAATAGTAAACGCATAAACATGAATTTGGCGTAGATGGATTTGCTGACGATTTTTCGAAAAACAATTATTCGAAAGACAATTGTTCGGTAAACTTTTTTTTCGAAACCCAATTATTCGAAAACAAGAAAAGATTGTTCGAATTGACGAAGAGGCAAAAACATTGGTACTGAGGAAATATATTATTCAAGGAACTGATGGCAATTAAAAGTTTTTCAGTAGAAGTATAGCATTTTATAAAATATATAGAGGTTAAATGTAATTTTTTTGGTGTGAAAATAGGGCTGAAACAAAAATTTTATCTCTTTGTTTAATATATTAATGGATGAATTGATGAAAAAATCAGAGAAAGGAAAGTAAAATCACGTGTATATTCTAGGGTCATATAAAAGGACAATTAAACAAATGTGGAATGGTTGATAGGTCCAGATTCAAGAATGAATATGGGTGATTTTAAAGTAAAAGGAAATACATTTGGGAAAGATTTCAGAAGTGTTTATAAGAAGAGAAGTATTAGTGAACATGTAAGATAGCAAGTTTGAAAAGATTGAAATAGGATGGTGGGGATATGATGGCATAGAGAAAAATTGCGAAGCAAGGGAAGTGGCAACTATAGTCAATTCTTTTTAGCGAGGCAGGTTTGCACCCACTCGCAGGGGTGCCCTTTTAGCTCGGAAACGTTTCCTGCTCGCTGATTGGTTGGCCAAGATAATTCTAACCAACCAGGTAGCAGGACACTTATTCCAGTTTAAAGGGCAACGCTGCGAGTCGGTGCAAATGCGTCTCATTAAAAAAGAGGACTATAGAAGGTAGTAGATTGGCTAGGACACCAGCTACCAATTGAGATACTACCACTAGAGAGTTATGGGGTCCTTTGACTGGCTAGACAATACCACGGGGGATCTATTTCTCTGGTTACGGTTCATTTTCCCTTTGCTTACACATATACCGAATAGTCTGGCCTATTCTTCACATATTCTCCTCTGTCCTCATACACCCGACAACACTGTGATTACAAACAATTCTTCCTCACCCAAGGGGTTAACTACTGCACTGTATTTGGTCAGTGGCTACTTTCCTCTTGGTTATGGTAGAAGAGGCTCTTTAGCTATGGTAAGCAGTTCATCTAAGAGAAGGACACTCCGAAATAAAACCATTGTTCTCTAGTTTTGGGTAGTGCAATAGCCTCTGTACCATGGTCTTTCACAGTCTTGGGTAGAGTTCTCTTGCTTGAGGGTACATTTGGGCACACTATTCTATTGTATTTCTCTTCCTCTTGTTTTGTTAAAGAATTTTTTTTATAGTTTAAATAGGAAATAATTATTTGAATGTTTTTCTTAAAATATTTTAGTTTTCCTTATTTCCTTTCCTCACTGGGCTATTTTCCCTGTTGGAGCCCTTGGGCTATAGCATCATGCTTTTTTAACTAGGGTTGTATCTTAGCAAGTAATGATAACGATAATAATGATAATAACCCTAGAGCCCAGGTTTTGGGTGCATGTAAGGGATTATTGAACCAAGTCTTCTAAACAGAATTGAAATGTGGATGCTGAATGCAAAATTAGAAGTTGATACTGAATGCAAATATTAGAAAATTATGTAAACACTGTTAAGATTATTTGTTTGGTTAGAAATGGGGGAAATTTAAATTTAGAAGTCGCATATATGTTGGTGTAAGTGAAAATGTATATCAGTGTGTTATGGCAGGAATAAAGAATGGAAAAATGATAGTTTAGAAATATAATTTGAAAGTGTTCGTGACCGAGAGAGAAAACCAATAAAACATTTGAGGAAGAGGCACGAAATTGCATGCGACATAAAGTAAAACAGTATATTGTTTTTGGAAAGGCATAACATAATACTGAGGAGCCTTTTCTATAAGTATATGAGGTAGTAAATATTGTAGGATGTTTTAGCACGTGATTCAGCCATTACTCAACACTACTCAGTGCCATCGACCTAAAACATAAAATAAACAGCTTAAGTATGAATGTTACAGTGACCGTTGTCTAGTCTAACCTCTGGAGCCACTCCTTGTTGAAGGAATCTGAATAATTTGGAGTGTGCACACACACACTGTATATATATACATATATATATATATATATATATATATAGATATAAACAGTACATATACAGTATATATATATATATATATATATATATATATATATATATATATATATATACTGTATATATGTAATAGTAATAATAATAATAATTGGTAATTAGTAAATAATAATTGATAATTAACAATTAATAATTAATAATTAATAATTTGTAATTAATAATTAATAATTTGTAATTAATAATTAATAATTAATAATTAATAATTAGTAATAGTAATAATATTACCACCTAGTATCTCTGGGCTACATGTATATCCAGGCTTCATACTCTTTTCCATCTCCTAATTCCTCCGTGCATTTTGAAGCATTTTGCAAATTTTGATTTTGATGCTTACATCTCCATGAACTCTTTCCCTGCTAACACCTACATTATACCTTCCAGCATCTTAATTTCTTCTCTTATGATGTCTCCATTAATCTACTAACCATTTCCCTTCTTTTAGTGCTTTCATATGTCCGCTCTACTTGCATTTTTGTATTTCTTTCTTCAGAAATGAAATTTTCTCCAAGCTTCCCGTCTTTCGTTTTCTTCTAAAATGTCCATGAATTTCCACGTAGCTCATTTTTAAATTTCTAATGTTTGATGTCCCTATGTCTCCCAAGTGTCATGCCCTTCCCATCCTTATGACATCTCCATTCATCCCCACACTTAATAGATTCTCCTTTCATCTGATGGCTACATGTATCTCGATGGTTTTCACCCTTTCACCTTTCCTGGTGCCTCCATCAACAAACATCTTGATACCACCTTGTATCTACATGCTTCTCTGACCTTTCCCTTCTTCGTACACCTTCATGCCTCTCTGGTCATCTCCCCATGTTCCCTGTTCTGTCATTCCATATATTATTATTCCATTTTCTCCTTCACTTTTTATAATCCCACCTAGTTTTATCTCTTCTCTTGCTCTTTCCAACCTTCTGAGACCTCATACATCTCCATTCTTCCTTCCCTCTCTGTTCTTCTGATGTTTTTCAATGCTTCCCATCCTTTCCTTTCTTCTGTTGCCTCTATGTATCTACCTCGCTTATTACCTTCCCTATTCATCTTGCACTTCAATGTATCTACTTAAATATTGCCCTTTCCCTTCTTCTATTGCCCTCATGTGTCTTCACTCCTCTCGCTTTCTTTCCACAGATACCATAATTATTTCTAAACTTATCAACCATTAATTTCTTCCGATGTTTCCATGTTCCTCCCACTATTCAACATTTCCCTTTTTTTTATGGTGACACCTCATATCCACTTCCTTTGCCCTTTCCATTTGCTGACAGCTCCATATATCCCACACTTAACACCTTTTCCTTTCTTCTGATGTTTTCATGTATAACAACTGTATTCTTCTCACCCTTCTCATTTTTCGAATATCTCTATTTATCCACCCAGGTCTTGCCAATTCCTTTCCTCTGACCTCACCTTGTATGTACACGGTTCTGGTTCTCAGCCTATACCTTTTTCCATCACCTCAATGCATCTTCTTGCTCTTTTCCTTACTAATCTTTAACTTTCCCGCCTTCTAGTGCCATCATACATACATTTGTTGACTGAATGCCCCACTTATAGCACAGAAAGAAATAGATATTTGTTTGAGGCTCCAGGTGAGAATGGCAGGTTCATCCTTGCCAAGATTCTTGGACATGATGTGTCCTACTATGCAAGCGGCATCTTTAGCTTTATCTCAGAAGCAGGTCTTCTGAAAGTTGTTTAGCTTTTATAATGACATCTTTGCTTTTATAGGTTTACTTGAATATTCAGTTATTCTTTATCTATAATAAACGATATTGGCGTCAATGACCTTCGATGTCAGGATGCCAGGAAACTTCATATCAATCAATCAATCACACACACACACACAGACACACACACACACACACACACACACACATATATATATATATATATATATATATATATATATATATATATTTATTTATAAACACACACAACAACTTCAGCAACAACAAGGACAAAGGCTTCAGATATGCCCTTATTCATGTCTAGGGTTTGACCAGGTTTCATCACCACACTGCCACTGCGGATTAGTGATGATGGTCGACTTTTGTCTGATTGCTCGGTGGCCCTGACCAGTACAGCTTTGCTGATCATGGTGATACATAAACCTTTTCGCCACATTGAGGTATCTCCACTCAGAAAGGGTTAATGTGTGTGTATACACACACACACACACAGACACACACACACACACACACACACACACACACATATATATATATATATATATATATATATTTATATATCTCCATTCTTCCTGCCCTTTTATGTTCTTGTGACACTTTCGTGTCTCTTCGTGCTCCTGAACCTTTCCCTTCTTCTGATGTCTGCATTATTGCTCCTTTAATGCCCCTTCCACTTGCCTGTCAGGTCCATGTATCTCCATGTTTGTTTACCTTTTCTTTCCTTTCTGAATCTTCTAGGGTCTCTCCATGCCTCTTAACCTTTTCTCCTTTTCTGATGCTTCCATGTACTTATCACTCCTTGAACAATCCCTCCATCTTGACATATTAATGTTGGTGAATTCTCTATTCTTCTCCTTGTCTAGAGATATCTTCATCTTAATGGAGCCCTTCATTTCCATACCAATCCCCATTTCTCTTCGTCCAATGCCTTAAATTCTGGCCTTTAATGTTTTCTGACTTTTCCCTGTATCTGCTTGTTTCTTGCCATAGCTGTTCACTTGATACCTTTTTGTACCTTTATTCTTCTTTATCTTTAAATAACTCTTCCTCACTTCATACCTTTCCCTTCTTTAGATGTTTGTTTGTATATCTTCACATTTCTAATTATTTCCTTCTTCCAAGTTTCTTGCTTTTTACATTCTCTGCATGACTTAATGTCTCTTAACATTTCACCCTTTCCAATTTTAATGCCATCATATATCTCCATGGTTTAGACCTTTTCCCTCCCTTAAATAGTTGCATATGTATTCACATTTTAATCTTTAGTTTCTCCTGACACTATGTATTTCAATGCTTCTAGCCCTTTCCAATTTTCTAGTGATTCCAATTATGTCCAATAATATTGTTTTCTGTTTTTTGGATACAATCATATTTCTCCACGCTTCTCTCCATTTTGCTTCTTCAAATACTTCCATGTTTCGCCAGCTTCCTGATATTTCAAATTTTTATTCCCCTGTATATCCATGTTTCTTTCCCTTTTCGTTTTTCTTTCATCTCCATGTTTCTTCAGCCTTGTTTTCTTCTGATTCCAGGGCTTCTCATCCTTTTCATTGTTTGAAACCCAAATGCATATCCACACCTCTTGCCAATTCCTTTCTTACGATGTCACAATGCATATTCATGCATCTCTCCCTTTCCTTCCTTCTGACGCCTCAGTGTGTCTGTACATCTCTCACCCTTCCTCATCTTTTGAGGCCTCCATATTTATCCATAATCCACTTTCTTTACCTTCTTGCAACGCTTCCATATATCTATATGTTTCCTTTCCATTCATATGATGCCTTCGCATATATGTTTCCGTCCTGTTTGGCCTTATAATTTTACTCACACTTCCAATTATCCCACACAGTCACTTCTGGCTCATCATCATCATAATCATAGTCATTATTATTATTATTATTATTATTATTATTATTATTATTATTAGCGAAGGTGAATGAGAAGTAATGGATGATCAATATAAAATATTTTATGATTTGTAGCAACGTTAAAATAAACGTCATATATAAACTATGAAGGGACACCTTTGTCAGCCTGTTCAACATAAAAACATTCGTGGCAATTAGTTTCTTTCAAGGCCAGATATGTTTTTTTTTTTTTTTTTTTTTTTTTTTACCTCTCGTGTCTGAATTTGATAGCAGACTCAATAGCTGCATTGTCGAGCTGCTGTAGATATGGCTGGAAGACTTGATAACCATATAGCATGAAATGAATGAGGGACATTTTTGTGAAATTAGATAAACCTATAATGGTTTAGGTCTCTTTCAGTTGTTAGAGCATTGCAAAGGGTAAGAATGAAATTCTCTCCAGTGGCTGCTACTTCATCATAAGTTGATAGAGGATTGTTAAGTGCTGCTAGAATGTCTTGCAGGTCACCATATTTGGTTAGGAGGCCAAGTTTTCTTTCTTCCTTGCCCGTTAATGGTGTTGTATCACAGCCACTAAAGGAATGGGAAACATTGCTGATTCCTTGAAGTTACATAAGATGTTAGACTGCTGAATTTCTCGAGAGCTGTACACTTTTCTGCGGATATTTCCCAGTGGTTCCTTCAGCATTAAAATATATCTTTCTTCAGGAGTTAGTGCAGTGATGAGAATCAATAGATCCACTCCTTCTCTCATTACAACAGCTGATTCATGTTGATTTGCTTCTAAGATTTCAGTCTGAAAAATCAATACATTAGCATCATTATGAAATGCCTCACATAGGTGCATGATTAGCCATTACTTATTCTTTAGATTGCTTAAGAACTTAGCCTGGGGAACAGTTATTGAGATATGGTCATCAAATATTATTTCAGGTAAAATTTGTTTCATTAGTTGCTGTTGGCACAAGATGCTATATGTACTTATCTCATTTGTGGAGTAACCATCAAAGGATATTGTGACTTTTTTACCATAGTGCTTCTGAATGAAGTGAACATATGTGGCACTAACATCTGCAAGGAAGCCTTGCTTTGGCCAAACAACATAATGAATCAGGTGACCACCAGCAACGACATAATTTGCTCCCGAACCAAGAAGACTTCTTTCTTTGATTTCGTTGAACATTTTATATGAAACAGGTTTTTTTTGTCTTTATCATTAATCCAGCCTCCTTAGATATTAATAGTGAGACAGTGGCTAATTCGTAAGTGAAACAGTCTTCCAACTCTTGCAGTACCTTGAAAGTGCAGAGCATTCTCTGAAACAACTGGTGGAATCAACTTGAATGGTGTCATCTTTATCCTTAATGCTAGCGCTACGGGCTACCAACGCAAGATCCCGTGTCCAGTACAAGGCTGGGCAATCTAACATGCAAGCGATGCTAGCAGCAGTAGAAGGCATTGATATCACTCTTTGTTGGGTTGTACTTTTAATTCACCAAATGGGTCCTTGTTATTCAAGGAATCTTCCATTATTTTTTCACCAATATCTGTAGTTCTTACTTGTTAACTTGTTTTGGATTTAAATCCAACCCTCCACTGAAGTCGAGTGAACTACTTCTCGGGCGGGTCCATATTAATCATCTAACGAAACATTTTCATTATAACTTATACAATTCTTTGATTATAGCATCTTACAAATCATATGCTACCATACCAGTTGGTAATGAAATACAGCATTCAGTTCCAATGAAGGGAGAGTGGTGATAGAGCCTTTCAACAAATGTTTAAACATTTTCCTGATTTTGACACTCTTATTGTAACATGTTGATAGCTACTACAGGTCTGAGTATTACTAAATCGTTCAACACTTTCACATAGATGATGAGCTACAGGTAATATCGAAGTCCCATTTCTTCAGAACATTCACAGTGAAGGCTCTTCCATGAGTAATGGCTCCAATGCTCTTCATGTTTATCATCAGTGTTTGCTCTATTGCCATGTCTGACAATACACCACACCAGTAATTTTCTGAACGTTGATTGGTAAAGTAGCCAACAACTGTAAATTTTTGCTACTCACTGTGTGGCATCTTTAGAGGAAGAAATCTACATTTTGAAGGTAGAACTGGCAAGATTTTGCATATTGCATAGAAAATAGGCAACATGGTTATTACACAGTCTAAATGATGCTTCCTGTTTCATCATGCATTCTTTCTCAGTAAAATGCAATGTGATAGTCACAACACCGAAGCACTGCAGCCACAATTGAGCTGTCTTTCCTTTTTCCAAAATATTAGCCATGTGATCATTCAAGTTTACTTTGATTATTTTCAGAATATCATCACTTTTAACTTCAGTGAATGATGGGGGATGAGTTTTGAATGGTGAAAGAAGTTGTTCTACATGATGTTTCTCACTATTATCAATCGTAACTTCTCGAAGTATGAGTTTTGTCAATTCACCGTATTTCAGAAGGCAGGTTCTAATAGTTCGAGCGTATGGATGTTCTGACAGCATAAAATGTGGTACTGATGAAGAACCATAAACAGTTGATCATAATTCTGAAATTCCAGTGCCCTCCATTATGTATCCAATAGACTTCAGATAAGACATAATGAGATGAATCCCCCCAGCCTTGTAATTATATTTCTAAGTTCACCATTTGGATTTGAGGACACTTTATCCATAGCTTTGATATAGAGTGGCTGGTCAAAAGTTATAAAGCATACCACTTGTTTTGATATTTTTTTGTTTTCTCAGTAGCATAGCTTAAAGCACTTAGCACTGTATTGTACTCATTTGGTGGTAGGCTGATGAAAGTCAGTACAATAATTTTTGGCTGATCATAAGGATGTGTGTTTGATATTTCCTCCGTGAAGTCTTGCCACGAGGGGAAGGAATGGTGTTGGAGAAATTTTCCAGACATCCACAAAACATAATGTATAGCTTCACTGTTAGACAGATTTTCCAGTTCTAACGCATTTAAACCTTTTTTGTTTGCTCTTAAACTTTCACATTTGAACATCTCAAGCTGCAGCAATATCATTGGAGGATGGGATACTCTATTTATTTATTTCCTGAGTTCTTTCTGTTCTTTATCGAGTTTTGAACTTTATTGCACCCATTGAATGAAATGTTACTTTTGCCTGACAAAAAGTTTGAATGTTAAAGTCAGCATTATCAGAAACATAGGGAAAAAAATGAATCTCCTTCCACATCTGGTTTCCAAAATTTGATACTGTGCTAACAATGGTTCTTAGAGTCAGTTTTTCGAAATAAATATCCAGCCAAACCAAGCAACAAGCTGGTCAGAAATGATCGTGGACCTGTTGCTGCAATAATTGCATGTGTAATTGCTTTGCACTCCTTTTATACTTTTTCTTTTTGACTCTTTTTGCCTTTTTAAATAACTATTTCTAAAAATGCATGTAATGCCTCAGGCACAGCATCTGCATTCTTCATAAATTCTTTAACATCTCGATAATCTGGTGTTTTAAGGACTTGTTCTAATACCCTCAAGGATTGTAGTTGCTGCAGCTTTTACTCTCTCTCTCTCTCTCTCTCTCTCTCTCTCTCTCTCTCTCTCTCTCTCTCTCTCTCTCTCTCTCTCTCAAACTTGATGTATGACTACTCGGTCTCTCTCTTAACCTTGTTGTATGACTACTTGGTCTCTCTCTCTCTCTCTCTCTCTCTCTCTCTCTCTCTCTCTCTCTCTCTCTCTCTCAAACTTGATGTATGACTACTCGGTCTCTCTCTTAACCTTGTTGTATGACTCTCTCTCTCTCTCTCTCTCTCTCTCTCTCTCTCTCTCTCTCTCTCTCTCTCTCTCTCTCTCTTAACATTATTGTATGACTATCTCTCTCTCTCTCTCTCTCTCTCTCTCTCTCTCTTAACCTTGTTGTATGACTACTCTCCCTCTCCCTCTCAGTTTTAGTCCAGAGTCACGGAAAAAAAAACGAATGTTGGTCTTCAATTAATTTCAAAGAACATTACTCCATCTTCATATGTGTTCATTAGCATATTTTTTCAATATTTTCTCTGTAGCAGATGAACTTTCTGTCATATTTTCTTCAAGATTTCTCTTTAAATCATGTGAAGTGAATTGGCAGTCATCTGACTCACTGGTGTTCTTACAAAGTGTTTCAAAAGTACTGTCAATGTGCTCAACCTTTGAACGTCCTCCTTTTGAAAATTGTGTGTTAGTAAGTAAGTTAGGTAATGTGCTTCTTCAACAAGAAGACATAAGACACTGTTAACTCGTTGGAATACTTTGTCACCAAAATTCATCTTTTATTTCTTTAGCAAAGATTGTAATTTTCTTTTACAATTGTAGAAATCTAACTTCCCAAATTGTCCCACGTCCTTTTCTTTTTCTTTGCAGTATTAAATATATCACCACAGAATAACCACTTGTTTTTTGAAGTCAAAATATCATCTGATCATTTGGTCTGATGTGCTTCTTGTGAACATAATCTTTTTATTTGACATCTCTTGGCTATCGTTTTCTTTTTTATGTACATACGCCTACATATTATATACAGTTGAATAGTCGCAAATCTATTTAATATCTCAAAATTTCTATCATTTATGATTTTACTGACACGTCTCAAATTATGGACACCATCTTTCAATTTCAATGTTACACCCTCACTTACGGTAGCAAAACACATCTTGTTACTTGAAGCTAAGGGGTATTGTCTAAAGTGTGCTCAATAGATTATTACCTCCATTTATGAATATAATCTAATTTCACTCTGAAAAGAAGGAAAAAACAAATAGAAAACTTGCTAAGAAGAAAAATTGAACGGTATAATCTTATTTTTAGATTAATTAAATGTGAATTTAGTAGGTAAGCTTTTTGTGGAAAAGAAGTAAGAGATATGAACATATCATGTTTTACAGATTTTTCTTCGTTATCTTAATATTTAGACCAACACAAAGATACCAAATGAAAGCTGAATCTTTACTGTACAAAATCATCCAAATGGATTTTCGAAGAAAAACCTGTAGTTTCAAAGTTACTAAACGAAGTGTAAGGACAAAATCACTGTTAAATATCTATTTTCGTCCTTCTTTTCTCAAAACCTCGTAATTTATAGAGCAAAATCAGATAGATATGAACTTGTGCAGAATTTCATTCGCCATTTCTTTATTCGATATACCTTTTAGCCGTAACATGCATCGTTTTGGAGAAAAATAGTAAACATGGGAAGAAGTATCGTGCAAATTCTAATGTTGCTACTGTTCTGAAAATATTTATTTTTTCCTTGTTTCCTTTCCTCACTGGGGTTATTTTCACTGTTGGAGCCCCTGGGCTTACAGCATCCTGCTTAGTATGTGGCCTACCTTTCGAATATGGCCTACGAAATTCTATGTTTTAGTATGGGGCCTAACCTAACCTAACCTAACCTAACCTAACCTAACAAGCCAGGTAAGCCACATACTAGACCAGAATAAAAAAGGTAGGCCACATACTAAACGTGCACCTCCTGTTTTTCCAACTAGGATTGGTACCTTAGCAAGTTTTCAACTAGCAATAATCGCACCTTGATTAGCCCTCATTAGTTACGATACTTCCACTGCACAAAGTTGTTAGCAAGTAATAATAATAATAATAATAATAATAATAATAATAATAATAATAAAAGAAAGGGGGTTGGGGGCAGCACACACCTGACGGAGGGGAACAATTTAGATTTTTGTTTTATAACCGTTGGGGAGTCTTCTGCCAAAAAATGCAAATTTGCCTGGGCTATAATGTTTGTTTGAAGACGTGCTAATTAATTGAATTTGATCTGCATGATTAACCTTTTGGTTTACATTTTTCATTTATGAATAGTTGATTTGGTTAGCACTGCAGGCCGTGAACGTGCTAAGCAACTAGTGTTACAAGACACAATTATCATTGTCGAATGACATGAAAATTTGATCACGATATGTAAACATTTATGACTTGCATTTATTGCTTATTCGTTCAATTGTGGATACAGCTGGCTTGTGTTTAGATTATACTAAAAAAGAAAACAAATTTCTTGATGGTCAATTTTTATAGCTTGCTAATTTGGTTATTGCAAACTGGACACAGAAGACAACCTATGCAATACGTTATAGACAATTGATAGGAGAAGTAGTGGGTTTGAAAAGGAATATAATAATACTGAATGCTCCAATAGGGGAGTACAAGATCATACGTTGTTAATCATATAAGCGATGAAAGACAAGACTCCACGATTAAAGGCGTGAAGATTGATTAGATTAGAGTTGGGCCTTTTACGTATCAAGTTAGACTTACATTATTATTATTATTATTATTATTATTATTGTTATTATTATTATTATTATTATTATTATTACTAAAATTATTATTATTATTATTATAATTACTAAAATTATTATTATTGTTTTTATTATTATTATTATTATTATTATTATTATTATTATTATTACTCAAATTATTATTATTATTATTATTATTATTATTATTATTATTATTATTAGCCAAGCTACAACAACCCTACTTGGAAAAGCAAGATGCTACATGCCCAAGGGCTCCAACAGGGAAAAATAGCCCAGTGAGGAAAGGAAATAAGGAAATAAATAAATGATGAGACCAAAATAACAACAAATCATTCTAAAAACAGTAACAACGTCAAAACAGTGACATGTGGGGAAACTACTGTGTATTTTACCTTTAACCTTCATTAACATTAATTTCTCTGTTTCCAATTCAAAAATAAGCTGGCCGCCTTTGCAAATGTTTGATGGTTTATAAAGGAATGCTAGATTTTTTTTAATCATTTTATCCACTCAAGAAAACTGTGTGTTAAATGGTAGCTAGGCAGCAATATATTCAATCATAGTAGGCAGTTAATTTTTTTTAATTTGTTTTTAAAATCATTACTTACGTTTTAGAGGATATAACATTTTATAGTAACTGTTGCAATGATTTATTCAACTTTACTTCCCATACTATAGACATTAATCATCTATTATTTATGCGTTTTTTTCATTTCTTTACATTACACCTTACATGAATGATAACATTCTAGCACATTTAAGGAATGAAGAGTCTACCAACATTGCGCAAAATATAGTCTAATATGCATTTCGTATTTTGCACTTATTGCTAATTCCATATAATTTTTTGACCGACAGTAATTTAACCCATAGTTTATCGGGTTGTTGTGGTCTGATTAGTAACGTCTCTGTCTGGTGTTTGCCAGACGGGGGTTGTTAGTCTCTGCAACCTTACTCATTGTGAGCTAAGTTTGGGGGGTTTGGAGGAGCCTATAGGTCTATCTGCTGAGTCATCAGCAGCAACTGCCTGACCCTCCCTGGTCCTAGCTTTGGTGGAGAGGAGGTTTTGGCGCTGATATATGGTCAGTCTCTAGGACATTGTCCTGCTCGATAGGGCAGTGTCACTATCCCTTGCATCTGCCATTCATGAGTGACCTTTTAAACCTTTACGTGTACCCCTGTGAGTGCTGTGCGTGGATAGCAAAATGTGTAGGTTTACATCTTGTGTCTTTCCCATGAACCTCACAGGCTAAAATTTGAAATTCTGATGTTTACGGCAGCAACGTGAAAAAAATGGCAAACCTACAACTCAAGTTTGAGAGAGATCAACAGCTATAGCCAGATTTACCCTCTGGCGGATTAGGCGAAGTCGACCGTCTCGGCCAATAATAAGCAAAAAAGGTCGTGACATGATGTCTGGGAGCTCGTTATACGTCCATCAACTGCATCGACACGACACGCAACTCCCTACAAGGAAATAGGGAACGAATAACCCCCTATCATTATCCAGATCTGCAAAGACTGGGTGAGAACAACTACCTAATAGCAGACATTAAAATACAGGAAATAATGAAAGCAGTAAAAGCATTTAAACACAAAACACCAGGTAAAAGTGGCATAAATAAGTTAATGCTATCAAAACTACCAATGATGGCATGGAGAAGACTCCAACAAATATTAAACCTAACACTCTCAAAGGGATATTACCCAAAACCAAACAAAGAAGGAATACTCATACATCTTCCCAAAACAGGGAAATACCCATAACAGGCAGCAAACAGAAGGCCAATTACTCTGCTGGAAGTGCTGGGAAAAGTGTTTGAAAAAAATCATAAACACAAGTATAAGGAGATTCCTAGAAAATAACAATAAATTGGTCAAACACCAACACGGTTTCAGGACAAAAAGAACCACTGAAACTGCCCTCATGGTGATTTATGAAACAATAGCCATGAACCAACTAAATAAAAAACACCAATGCAATGTCATCTGCAGAGATATCTCAAAGGCATTTGACAAAGTGTGGCATAATGGCCTCAAATATAAAATACTCCAATTGGAACTACCAATAATAATGGAAAAACTCCTCTCAAGCTACATAAAAGACAGAACTATCAGAATACGTAGCAGAGATGGGAAGGTAGGAGAAACAATAGATATAAAAAGTGCGGTACCACAGGGGGGCATACTATCCCCAACCTTTTCTATAATCTACACAGCAGATATGCCAACCAACTCCAAATATATCATAAACTATGCTTATGCAGATGACATCACACCAGTAATAATGCATCCTACAAATTCAAAAAGATTTTAGAAAATAAAAACCGAAAGAGAGATCAAAAGAATAAACGATTACGAAAACAAGTGGAAATTAAAAACAAACAACAAATTTCAACTCTTATCAGTATAAAAAAACAAACCAGCACCAACAACAGTAAACAACATAAATATTCCATTTAACATCGAATGTAGAATCCTTGGTCTCTCTATCAAAAGAACTGGCATAATTTGTCATATCAAATAAAAACTTCAATTGGTAAATCACAGAAAAGGAGCATTGAAACGTTTAAAAATATTGGATGAAAACATAAGAACAAATCTTTATAAAAGCCTGGTAAGACCTCTATTCTAATATCCAATAGCACCAGCATGCACAATGGCTCAGTCAAAGATGAAAACCCTATAAAAATTCTAAAATGGAAATATAAGAGACATAATAGCCTAAATCATAACAACCACAACAATAATGATAACATCAATGAAAACAACGAAGCACTCCATAACATAAACAACCTCGAACCAGTAAACGTCAGGGACCACAGAAGAACCACACAAGCCTGGGAAAGATTCAAAAACATTTACCCAGAACTTGCAACAACAACTGAGGAAACAACACTCATACAAAACAAGCATTCCTCGTGGAAAAGGATAACTCCTTCCATTGTTCAGGACGAACCAAATCCCAAGTATTAAAATAAAACGATAAAACAAAAGAAGATGAAAAAATAAATAAACAAGCTACAGGAAAGGAATAATCACGAAAACAGTAGTTCCTCGGAGGCTGGCAAGAGAACTCATCTTCTGGAAGTCCACAAGGCATGATGTTGGGACAAAAAACCATCAACAAAGAGCTATTGGATCTGCCCCAATCTTTTCACCTCCCACTGTACTTCATTTGAACACTTTTCCCTCCAATCCTTCCTATCCTAACTCCCCCCTCCCCTCCCCCACCTATCTTATCCCCCTATACTGTAGTTGTAGCTATATCGACACGCTACAAACTATTCCTGCTCTTCAGTTAATAATGCCGACCTCGTGTAATGCTTATGAATGTAGTCAAAGATTTGACAAAAATTTAATTCCTACTATTACATTTCATTGGCAAGTGCTTTATATTTAATGTTATGCTTGCCACATCCTCGAATTATATCAAAACTGTACCAGCAAGTCAATGGAAAACTGTGATTCGCTAGCTTTTCATTTTCAGCATTGAAGATGAAATCTGATGCAACACTGGAAACCAGTAAACCCTTATCATATTCATTGATAATGGATGAAATAGCAGTTAAGCCACAAATTGAGTGGGATGGCACGAGATCTTACGGTTTTCTTGACTTGGGTACTGAACTGGATGACGACAGCATTCCAGTTGCAAGAGAAGCTCTTGTATTCATGAACTCAGTGAATGACAGTTGGAAATTATCGATAGGCTTCTTTTTTTTTGATGAACGGACTAGGTGCTGCTGAATGTTAATTTATTAAGGCAATGCTTTGCTAAACTGCATTCAAGGGGGGGTCAAAATTATTCCTTTTGATGGACTATCAACGAATGCTGCTATGGTCAAAGAGCTTGGTTGCAATCTAGAGTCTGAAAATAAAAAACTGCATTTCTTCATCCAGTGACACTAGAGCAGATATTTATATTTTTTGGACCCATGTGAATGTAAATTACGAATTCATTAGGGGAAAAACATTTTGTTGATGGTGAGGAAAACTTAATCAAGTGGGATTTCACTGAAGAATTACATAACTTTCAAGAATGCAAGGGTTTGCATTTTGAGGATAAATTAAGATTGCAACATCTGGCATGGATTAAAAAAAAAGAGGGATAAATGTTAAACTTGCAGCACAATTACTAAGTGAATTTGTTGCAAAATGACTGCAGTTTTGTCTTCATAACAATTTCGTACAGTTCAAGGGATACGAAGCTACAATCAATTTCATTACCATTATAAATAATTTGTTTGATGTGATGAGTTAAAGGTATTTGTGCAGGTGGGATTTTAAAAGACCAATACAAAAGGATAATGAATGATTCTTTAAATGTTTTTTGGAGCCCTGCTGAATTATATAATTAAAAGAAAACTTAAACTTCCATGTGGTAAACCTTTGTTGATTTCCAATAGCAAAACTGTTTTTTTTAGATTCATTATTTGTATATGGAGTTTGATTGAAATATATGATAATCCAATAGATTGTCCTGAGCCCCAATTAAAATTTTTGTTGATCTGTAAGATGAGCCAAGATTACCTAGAAGTATTTTTGGGTCAAGTTAGATCTATGGGAGGGTGCAATAAAAACAACTGCACGTCAGTTTTTTGCTGCTTACAAACAAATTTTAGTTCATAGTGACTTGCAGGATGTGTTCAAAGGGAACTGTATAGCTCTCGAATCAGTAAACATTCTTTCAGTTTCAAGCCGAGTTAAGGACTATATTCTTTCATACAACTAATCTGTTCAAGCCATAAATTCTTCAACAGTTACGAACAAAATTTTGAATGACGAAGGTTTTGAGATAAAATAAGCAGCTGATTTCTTCCAAGAAGTCAGGATTTGTTATTGGTTTAAAGCAGCATTGTTGTTTATATTGCTTGATTCGTTGTCCTTTGACTGGCCAGACAGTACTACTGCACATTGGATCCTTCTCTCTGGTTACGGTTCATTTTCCCTTTGCCTACATACACAATGATTAGTCTGGCCTATTCATTACATATTCTCCTCTGTCCTCATACACCTGACAATACAAATTAACAAACAATTCTTCTTCATTCAAGGGGTTACTGTACTGTAATCGTTCAGTGGCCACTTTCCTTTTGGCAAGGGTAGAACAGACTCTTTAGCTTGGTAAGCAGCTCTTCTAGGAGAAGGACACTCCAACATCAAACCATTGTTCTCTAGTGTTGGGTAGTGCCATAACCTCTGTACCATGGCTTTCCACTGTCTTGGGTTAGAGTTCTCATGCTTGAGGGTACACTCGAGCACACTCCTCTATCTTATTTCTCTTCCTCTTGTTTTGTTAAAGTTTTTATAGTATATAGAGGAGATATTTATTATAATGTTACTTATCTTAAAATATTTTATTTTCCTTATTTCCTTTTCTCACTGGGCTATTTCCCCTGTTGGACCCCCGGGGCTTATAGCATCAAGCTTTTCCAACTAGGGTTGTAGCTTAGCAAGTAATAATAATAATGTGTCAAACCTGTATTAAATGCTTCTATTGGTACTGATATAACGGCTCTTTGCATTCTTTGATTAAATTGAAAAATAGATGTGTTCTAATACACCCATCTGAAGATGTGATATATATATGCCTGTGCTTTGAAGAGAAATTCCGAGACTTTATTACAATTGGCAGTGATACACATATGGAATTGGATAATAAAGGTATGCAAAAAGATTTCATCTTTGTATTAGATTATTATACTTTTGTAAATGCATTTTCAAAATTATGTTAGCATATATACGAAACTGAAGCAGTAGATTATCATATCATTTTACTTATTTAGGTTGTGGCAGAGTAATACGTGTAGATCAGATATATACGAAACTGAAGTGGTAAATTATCGTATTATTTTACTTATTTAGGTTGAGGCAGAAAAATAACAGCAGATCAGAAATTTTTATGCCGCTAAAAAGCTCTCAGGAAGATTACTGGCCAAAATTAAAATGTGAAGTCGTCAGACATATACAAAAATGCTACACTTTAGTGGCCAGTATTCACTTCTGAATGAATTGTGTGTCAACGTTTAGTTAAAAAATATCCCCCCAAAACACGAATCGTTTCCTGTTTAACTTCTTAATGACTACTTCGCTTTAGAGGCCAGAAGTCACTTTATCTTAAATCCTTGTACCTGATAAAGATATCAGAGGGTAATTATCCGGAAAGGGTAAAGGGATAGCTAGCTGATTACGCTCCTCCCAGTCCCAGGTCCTTTCTGCCTACGATAGAGGGCGTGTCGGCTATGACAGTTGTCTTGACCGATTCCCATAATCATTGACGACCTTCGCCCCTTCCACCACTTTAACCTCCTTGGCTAGATCTGGCGTGTTACTCTAGAGTCTAGTATCTTTTTTTTTCCCCATTTTTATAGTTTAATTAGGAGGTATTTATTTTTATGTTGTTAATTTTCTTAAGATATTTTTTTCCTTGTATCCTTTCCTCACTGGGCTATTTTTCCTGTTGGAGCCCCTGGCCTTATTGCATCCTGCTTTTCCAATTATGGTTGTAGCTTAGCAAGTAATAATAATAATAATAATAATAATGATAATGATAATAATAATAATAATAATAATGATAATGATAATAATAATAATAATAATAATAATTTGGCGTGACCTAGCTAATTGATGCCTTTTTGAACAAATCTAGTGTAAAATTTATAATTTTTCAGCTGATAATATATGATATGATAGACTGATTGCCTTTCACAGCCTTTTGACTTTCCTCACTGGGCTATTTTCCCTGTTGGAGCCCCTGGCCTTATTGCATCCTGCTTTTCCAATTAGGGTTGTAGCTTAGCGAGTAATAATAATAATAATAATAATTTGGCGTGGCCTAGCAAATTGATGCCTTTTTGAACAAATTCAATGTAAAATTTATCTTTTTTCAGCTGATAATATATATGATATGATAAACTGGTTCCTTTCACAGCCTTTTGACTTGCTGTATTGAAACAATTATTGCTCTAATCATTGCTATATTATTGATAACCGCCTTTTCTCCCTTTCCCAAACTTATATAGTAGAGTCCTAAGCTACTGTAAGATAAAGTAAAAAAATTGGTTCGGTTGATAAGGGTACTATAACTCAGTTCTTTTTAATGAGGCGCATTTGCACTGACTCGCAGCGGCGACCCTTTAGCTCGAAAAAGCTTCCTGCTATCTGATTGGTTAGAATTACCTTGTCCAACCAATCAGCGATCACGAAACTTTTCTGAGCTAAAGGGGGCCACCCCTACGAGTCGGTGAAAATCTACCTCACTAAAAAGAATTGACTATAATCCTGAACAGATGGTGGTGGGAGGAGATAGTAGGCAGATTATGTCAGTAGGAAGAGGAAGTCCAGATCTTAACGGAGGCCACAGAGCGGTTGAACTAGGTGGGAAGAGAACGGCAAGGGATTACCTTTGTGTAGCGTTAATGAAGCTTGTAATCCGACTCAAAATATATTCTATCTCACAAGATGAGACCCTAGAAGAGAATCAGACATCATATCCAGGTGTGACCAAAATGTGGAATGATCTTCCTAATCGGGTAGTTGAATCAGTAGAACTTCAAAATTTTGGACAGGATGACTGAAGTCTTTTCATAGTTTATATAAGAAATATCTGTTTTAATGTCATTAATGTTTTTATATATCGTTTATTTATTTCCTTATTTCCTTTCCTCACTGGGTTTTTCCTTGTTGGAGCCCTTGGGCTTATAGCATCTTTCCTTTCCAACTAGGAAAAGCTTAGCTAATAATAATAATAATAATAATAATAATAATGGCTGTTGATGTTTTAGCAGATAGACCTATAGGCTTCCCCCATCCTGAGCTTACAAGGATGGTGAAATTGCAGCGACCAAAGAAACTAACGAGTTTGAGCGGGACTCGAACCCAAGTCTGGCGAAAACAATGAGTGAATATCCAAATGAAGGTCACATTTTATTAATGGATCATTATTATACTCCCTTTTCTCTATTTTTAAAATGAAAACAATATACGTCTTGTAATTAGCCTACGGTTCGTGAAAACAGAAGTGGAACTTGTATTGTTCAAACTCGCAGGAATCTTTTTTTTTTTTTATGTTGAACAGGCTTACATAAGTCCTGTTACAGTTTATATATGAAATATGTTTTAATGTTGTTAATGTTTCTAAAATAGTATATTTTAATTTTCATTTCTCAGACCGTTTATTTATTTCCTTATTTCCTTTCCTCACTGGGCTATTTTTCCCTGTTGGAGCCATTGGGCTTATAGCTATCATCTCGCTTTTCTAACTAGGGTTGTAGCTTAGCTAATAATAATAATGATAATAATAATAATAATAATAATAAGTATTCTCCTAGGAGGCGTTAGGGATAAACAGTGTGAATGAAGAAAGACGTTCCACATGTTACTTCATATGAAAACACCGTCTCGAATTCACCTTCCTCACTTACAGTTACACGGCCGAAGTGAATGAGACAGAGAAAACATATTTCAGGATAAGAGAGCATATTATGAAACCCGATGTGATTATTAACTGTGGAAAATATTCGACTTGTAGAAAAATGAGAGCTAAAACATTAGGTAGAATGTACATTTCTATAAAAAACTATTTATTGAACATGTGTTTTGATGTATGCTCGAGAATTCTACAAACAGTAAAAATAGAAGATACTAAAATGTTGTCTAACCAAAAGTGCAAAATATTTCATCCTTTCCTTAGCTAGGTAGGCACTGTGAAGAGCCAGCGAAAAGCGAATTAAGAAATAAAACTATTAATCAATTAATTCAGCTATTCATTCGTTTCTCAAAATGATATAAATATATTTAGAACATAAAGTTTTCAGAAATAAAAGTATATAATTAGGGTTTATTTCTTTGAATGTTGTAACCAAACGCCTGGTGAAATACGGAAGGTTTAAAGGTTGCTCATGAATGGCAGAGGCAAGGGACTGTGATGTTGCCCTAGCAAGCAGGACAATGTCCTAGAGACTGGCCATATATATAATATGATCAGCGCCCAAGCCCCCTCTCCACCCAAGCTAGGACCAGGGAGGACCAGGCATACGCTAGACTTAGTTCTAAGTGATGACATGAATAATATTGTATCTGATATAAAAGTCGACGAGAAATGTACTATCTCCCCTGTATACAAACTTATTACGTTTATTCTAGCTCTGCAGAAACATGCATTAGTAAAGAAAATAAACTTAGGACATAAATCAAATTTTTCTCCTACCGTATGTATTGAAGAAGTTACAAAGAAAATAAATTATGCCATCAACATTCCCTGTGATCATGATGACCAACGTCTGTTAGGTAAAAGTGAATATGATACCATGTTCCCACCGATGGAAAAGACTATAACCTTAAAAGACCAATCTCCTTGGTAAAGAAAGAAAGTGGAATAGGTTAAAAACTGAAAATACTTATAACTACCTACTAAGAAGGAAAAAAAGTGAATACAATAAGAGAAAGATCCGCGAAGCACCAACGACATATGTGACTTATATCGTCTCCTAAATGGTATAATGGGAAATGTAAAAGAAAAGAAGCTACCTGATGGATACAGTGACCAGGAACTAGCAAATAATTTTCTAGTATTCATTAAAAACGAAATTGAAAACATAACCAGGTCATTTGTAAATACTCAACATCAGATTAATGATACACCTGACACAGACAAAATTAATACGATTTAACAACATAACACAAGATGACATCACCAGAATTAGCAAGAGAGCAAAGAAAACAAACTATGCGATTGATTCTATACCAATATCTGAAGTAATTGGAGAGAGAAACTTTTCTAGTCAAGCCGAAATAATAATGAGAATAGCAAATGCAAGCATTGATGAATGTAAGTTTCTTAAATCTGAGAAAATGGCTATAGTCACACCAGTTCTGAAAGATGTACTGGATTACCAGGAATTAAGCTCATATAGACCTATTTCAAATCTTATCCTTTGTCTCAAAAGTGCTTGAGTATGTAATTCTTGAACAACTAGTCAGCCACTTGGAAGTAATAGAAGCTTTGCCTGACAACCAATCTGCTTACAGAAAACTATACTCAACGGAGACAGCCATCTGCTCTGTTGAAAATGATATGCTAGAAATGATGGATGAAAATAA
>NW_027172093.1:800000-810000 GCF_036898095.1 Palaemon carinicauda | reverse complement strand
CTCTCCTCTCCCATGGACGTTGCAGAGCCTTTGCCATGGTGTCACCAGACTTCCCAAAGTCTATTCTGAAGGTTACGCATGTCAATAGATTTGCCCAGTTTCCTGCCTCTGCCATGACGTCACCCTCTGCTATACTGTAAAGGACTATTTTCTCAACCATTTCAGTGACGTCATCATATCCAAGATGAATTTGCAAATTCGGCCACTGTAAAAAATGGCAGGTTCCCTAACGCAGATCAACGTGGAACCCAGCACTGTACTGTTCACTATACATACATTCAGGCCCATTGCATTCTCCCTAATGGATCGAGTGAAAGAAGTACTTGACTCCATAGTGCAGCAGCTGTAATCATCACACCAGTAGGTGACAAATGCTCCACTTAGTGTCATCCCATGGTCCTGGTAACCAAAGGAATCACACCTACATAAATTCTCAAGTAGCCTGCCTACACACCTGTTACCCATGACCCATAAGGTAGTCATCTACATCTCTTATATTGCGAAGTACTTGCCCATAGTGGATGCTCCTCATGGCTATTGGCAGATTAAGTTAGCAGAAGAAACCTGCCGCCTGATCACGTTTATAACTCCGTATAAAAGATTCCTGCACTGCTATGGTCTGATAGAATCTTTGGCAACAGGTGATGTTTACATCCTGAGTGGGGATATGATCCTATACACTATTCCTAGCTGTGTGAAAGTTGTAGATGACATCCTCTTGTCTGGCAAGGAGCTCCCATCCCAGTGACAACACATGCACCAAATGCTGACCAGTAGCTGTTAATATAGAATCATCTTGAATAAGGAAAAATTCACAGTGGCTGCCTCTCAAGTTGAATTTTGTGGTAATGACCCATCATCTGACCATGTTGCAGGAGACTCTGACAAAGTGTTCGCTATATGTGACTTCCCTACACTACCTAACGTTACAAACCTCTGGGTATTCGTAGGCCTCATCAGTCAACTTACTGATTTCCCCCGAAACATTGCAGCAGTAACCCAGTCCTTACGCTAACTTAAGAGCACCAACAAGGAGCACGCATTTAAGAAGGTCAAAACAGCACTCACTTCACCCTCTGTTCTGGCACCCTTCAACCCAGCCTCGCCCGTGGTCCTGCAAACAGACACATCATGCCTGTATCACATAGCCCAGGCTGGTCCAAAAATAGGCTTGCGGGCCGATTATGGCCCGCTGGTTGATTATTCGTGGCTTATGATCACTCGTATTACAGATTTACATTGTACACGGAAAACACTCAAGTTTTTGTGCCTCTATGAAATAGCAAAATTTAACTGGTTAGTTACATCTTTATTCTCTCTCTCTCTCTCTCTCTCTCTCTCTATCTCTCTCTCTCCTCTCTCTCTCTCTCTCTCCTCTCTCTCTCTCTCTCTCTCTCTCTCTCTCTCTCAGGAAATTTTAAATTGCTTTATTATCCAACCAAACAGTTTCAAGAAGAGTAACTGATGTAGGCCTAAATTAGCATTTTTTTTTTTAAACTGAAAAATTCAATGAAGCACAGTAAATGCTTTGATTTGGCTTTAGATGACATTACAGATATGTCTGACACTAACCAATTACTTGTATTCACCCGTATGTTAGGCGAGTATTTTGTGTTACATGAAAAGAAGGTTAAGATGAAAAAGTCCTTGACTGGTAGACAAGAGGCTCAGATATTTATGCTACACTTGTGTCAGTTGTCAGCGAATATGGAAGCTTTGAAAAATACTCTTGGATGGTAAAATATAGTGCAGATGCTTTGACTGGCAAGTATGTAGGGCTGGTTGGTTTCCTGAGGGAAAATGGAATTGATTGTATCACGCTGTACTGCATATCCACCAAAAAGGATTATGTGGCAAGGTATTACAGATAAGTGATTTCATGCAGGGTGTGGTCAGGATGGTGAATTTAATCAGAAGTGGTTATAAGTCAAAACAAAGGGAAATTCATATCTTTCCCTGAATAAGTGAATATAGAATTTAATGATGTACCACTGCACTCAAGTATCAGGTGGCCTAGTGCTGAAAAAGGGACCTATCTTTTTGTACGTAGGAAAGATATTCTCTCCTTTCTTCAAAATGAACAGCTTGGCAATAGAGAATTTTACTAAACTCAGATACAAGATAGACTTTATTTGCTCTGGCACTTTTCACAGACATAGCCACCCAATTGAATGAACTTAATCTGACCTTACAAGGCAAGCAAGAGTTACTATTCAGTGCTTGCTGAAGAAAGAATGATGGTGCACACTTTTCATCATGCTGTGAGCACATGACAGATGATAAATGTCAGACGTTTCATACCCTGTCAAAAAAAGAAAAAAAAATGAAAGCTTAACTCTTGAATCTAAAAACAGATTTAGACTTCGAGGAGCTGAAGTCCAGACTTCTGTTGTTTAACAGCCCACTGGAAGGTAATGTGGAGGCATAGTTGCTAGAACTTCAGCTTGAGTTGTGTGAACTATAGTTTGACTCAATGATGCTTGCAAAAAAAGAATGTAAAGTATTTGCATTTCTGGAAGTTGTTTTGCTAGCTGAGAGACCTTGCCTTTAAGCTACGTTCCATGTTTGGTAGTACATATGTGAATGCACCTTTTCAACTATTTGACAAGTAAACTTCAAAACCAGAAATCTATTGGAAAATGGAAATGAGATGGAGGCCATAGTATAAGATAAGCAGCATCGCCAGGCTTCTCATTAGCAGCAAAGGACTACCACCAGTTTTTTTTTTGTTGCTCACAGCAGTTACCAATAAGTTTACTTACATTTATAAATTATCATTATTATTTTTTTTTCTTTGTATATAAGCCCTGCATTTATAACTTCTGTAACACCCTAAGTTTACACAGTGTTTATTATCTTATTTTTGGCTTTGGTTTAATCCTTGAAAAATTATATATATATATATATATATATATATATATATATATATATATATATATATCATCATTTTATTGACCCTCCATGTAACTATTTAGAGCTGAAGTGACCCGAGGTATCAATAAAGTTAGACCACGCAGCCCTAGCCTATGCCCTATTCCAGGACATCTGCTACTTTTTCAGATGCGTCTCATCCAGCGTGGCTCTTGTTTTCTAATGGAGACAGAAACTCGCTATGCTACCATAGAGCTGGGGCCACACGAAGTTACTTGGGCTATGGCTAAGCGCTGCCCGCGCTTGTTTGGACTTCAGCATTACACCTTAATGACTGATTATTGCCAACTGATACCTATTTTTCAACCAGTACGCCTACTATACATCTACAATGCTTCAAGGTGAAAGTGGCCCCTACATATTCACCTCAGTCTGTTGCACAGGGAAACAGCTATCTATACCAGATGTCACTTTCAAACCAGTTGCTCAACACCTGAAGATGAGGAAGCCTGTTAAATGCATTGTCGTCAGCACTGCCCCTTCCACTCATAATCAGGCAACAGGACCCATCGTCAAAGATCATAGGTCTCTACAGGAAATACAAACCAATTCTTCTCAAGATCAAGACTACAATTGCAACATCAGCTAGGTCTCCTAGTCTTTCCCACTAGCCACTACAACCTTCATGCTATGCCTCCTCCACCCTCGTGTATTGGAAGCTTGGAGACTTAGTGGTATGTTGGACCCAGGACCATCATCCCTGACTAGGACAGCTGAGAAAAATCATGGCGTTAAGCAAACTCCTTCACCCGTTAAGGGGTCCCCTCTCAAAACATATACAGTACGCTATACATCAAGGAAATAAATATAAAGGGAAAATTTGATTAAGATTATCTTGGGACATTTATTCTATTGGCCTCGTCATATGTATATATATATATATATATATATATATATATATATATATAATTTATATATATAATTTATATATATACATATATATAAATATATATGTAGTTATAGATATACATATATATATATATATATATATATATATATATATATGTATGTATATTATATAAATATATATGTATGTATACATACATATATATATGCATATGTATATATATGTAAATACATATATATGAATACATATGTATATATATACATATATATATATACAAATATATCATATATGTATATAGATATGAACATATATATATATATATATATATATATATATATATATATATAGAGAGAGAGAGAGAGAGAGAGAGAGAGAGAGAGAGAGAGAGAGAGAGAGAGAGAGAGAGAGAGAGAGAGAGAGAGAGAGATTTATCTTTCGATAAACAAATATGAAATAATTGGACTGACCATTTTTAAGATATATTAGTACTGAAATTATATACTCCAATTTTTCAATACGCTATGTGTAATACTGAGGGAATTTCAAATTACTACTCAATATAAAAAAAACTCAAAGCTTTGCCGTGTTCCAAATAACTACACAATTACTCTTCCCTTTTACGATTCTGTTTTTATGCAAAAAAATACATCATTATTAAATATTCGTTTTGAAAATAATGGGTAATTCAATTTTCTCACTCCATTACTGATACTTAGATGGTATCAACGCTTGACATATATGTTACGATTTTAGGAAGTTTCCCATTAAGAATATTCATTATAGATTAAATGAATGTGTGATAGTTTTTTTTTTTTTTATAATACTGTATTTACAAATTTGGAAGTAGACATAGTGAAGATTGGTGATAAAAAGTTCAGCTATTTTATATTTGATTATTACCTTACATTTGGAAAATTTTTATTATAATAAGAATATTTACAAAGCATCAAGGTTCACCCTTAGTATACTACTACTACTACTACTACTACTACTACTACTACTACTACTAATAATAATAATAATAATAATAATAATATAATTAACGAAATTAAATCACAAACATACCTTCAAGAAGACATAGTACACATGAAAATCAAACATACTATTCTGTCTGATATCATCGACTTGTGCTCCTAAAACCATGAAAATGTTTCCCACACCATCGGACATTAACTCCCCTTGCCCTATCGGCAAGCTGGTTAGTGTCCGACATCTGAGAGTTCATAGAGGTCGGACAGAAAAGGCTTTATTCAGTTCGCTGCTGTGTGAATGTCAGGGACGCCGGGCAATGATAGTGAAGATTCTAGGTTTTTTTATAAGAGGAACGAGCTAATGGTTGTAACGATTCTAGGGTTTTTTAAAGTGGGCAAAATATCCCGTTTTTTTTCTTTGAAGTTCGCTAAATATCCCTTTTTTTAAAGTTCGTAAAATATCCTTTTTTTTTTTTTTAAAGTCGACAAAATATTTTTTTTTTACAGTCGGCAAAATATCCGGTTTTTTTTTTGTAAAGTTCGAAAAATATTCCTTTTTTTAAAGTTCGTAAAATATTCATTTTTTTTTTAGTCTGCAAAATATCCTGTTTTTCTTTTAAAGTTCGCAAAATATCCCGTTTTTTACTTTTAAGTTTGCAAAAATCCCGTTTATTTTTTTAAAGTTCGCGAAATATCCCTTTATTTTAAGTTTGCAAATTATCCTGTTTTTTTTTTTTTAAGTTCTCAAAATATCCCTTTCTTTTAAAGTTTGCAAAATATCTTTTTTTTTTAATTTTTAAGTTCGCTAAATATCCCGTTTTTTCTTTTTCTTTTAGAGTTCGCAAATATCCCGTTTTTTTTTTTTTTTAACTTTTGTGAATTTAGTCCTACTTTGTTTTTGGGGTGACTTAGTTAAATAGACACTGGCTAATTTTTGTTTTTTTGTTTTTAGAATAAATTTGCATTATCGGCCAACTGAAATGTGAGAAGAATGTGCACTAAAATTTTACTGCTACTGGATTCCTCTCTGGTTACGGCTCATTTTTCCTTTGCCTACGCATACACCTGAAAACACTTAGATAACCCAAAAAAATCGTCTTCACGTAAGGGGTTAACTACTCCACAATAACTGTTCACCGGCTACTAGGCAAATGTTAAGGTAGAAGAGACTCTATAGCTATGATAAAAAGCTCTTCTAGGAGGACACTCCAAAATCAAACCATTGTTCTCTAAGTCTTGGATAGTGCCATAGCCTCTGTACCATGGTCTTCCATTTCTTGGGGTAGAGTTCTCTTGCTTAAGGGTAGAAGGAGGTACACTATATTATATTGGTTCCTTTATTTACTTTCCTCACTGGGCTATTTTCTTTGTTTGGGGCCCTGAGCTTTTACCATCCTGCTTTTCCAACTAGGGTTGTAGCTTAGCAAGTAATAATAATAATAATAATAATAATAATAATAATTACTCTTATGATTTCAGCTTCGTAAAAAGAACATTTTTTTTTTCATTCTAGCATTCTTTTAAATACTACTTTAGTAATGCCTAGTTTTTTGTTATTGTAATATTTGATCCATTTTCCGTATTTTATATATATTTGAGCTAGTTTTTATAACCATGTAAGCTTTTTTTATGATTTTATTTAGCTGCAATATGAAATCAAAATAACTCTTCTAACTTAAGTCATGACAGCCATTTCAATGAAGATATATCGCAAGTATCATCTTGCTGTAATGTTCATTAATAATTTAGGAACATATTACTTACAAATTATATAAAACTATATAATTTGTTAATGTTGTTATTGTTAATTACTTCTCTTGTAGTTTCTTATTTCCTTTCCTCACTGGGCTATTTTCCATGTTGGAGCCCCTGGGCTTATAGCATCCGGCTTTTCCAACTAGGTTTGTAGCCTAGCGAGTAATAATAATAATAATAATAATAATAATAATAATTTGTTTTGCTAAAGATTTTTATTTTGCTGTAGTCCCTTCTTGTAAACTCAATATATATATATATATATATATATATATATATATATATATATATATATATATATATATATATATATACACATAAAAATTCTAAGAATAGTAACAACATTAGAATAAATATTTCTTATATAAACAATAAAAACTTCAACAAAACCAGAGGAAGAGAAATTAGATAGAATAGTGTGCCCGAGTGTACCCTCAAGCAAGAGAATTCTAACCCAAGACAGCGGAAGACCATGGTACTGAGGCTATAGCACTACCCAAGACTAGAGAACAATGGTTCTACCCTAACCAAGAGGACAGTAGGCACTGAACAATTACATTACAGAAGTTAACCCCTTGGGTGAAGAAGAATTGTTTGGTAATCTCAGTATTGTCAGGTTTATGAGGACAGAGGAGAATCTGTAAAGAATAGGCCAGACTATTCGGTGTCTATAGATAAAAGGAAAGAACTGTAACCAGAGAGAGGGATCCAATGTACAACTGCCTGGCCAGTCAAAGGACCTATTAACTCTCTGGCAGTAGTATCTCAACGGGCGGCTGGTGCCCTGACCAACCTACTTTGTTATCTAATTTTAAGCATACAGATTTATGTTAAATTTGAAAAAAAAGAAAATGACATAAATGACAATATTAAATTTAAAATTCTCATCTACATCAGCGTTTGTTAAGTGAAACATTTATCCAAAATGTAACTTACTTTTGCTAGGCTTATTTCGTACTGAACATCATTTATATTTATATTCATATCAATATGTAAGTTAAGGAAATATCTTCTATGCTAAAAAGTAGTTCAGTCACTTACCAAAATATACAATTTCAAAATAGCTCTTTAGCGTGAAAACACGCGGTGCTAGAAGGCTTACCAAAAAAAAAAAAAAAAAAAAAATGCCTTCGGTGCTGAAGGATGAAAAATTTGACGTTAAGGTTTGGCGTCAGAAGTGTTAGCAGGAGTGGCATTTCTGTGCTTGTTTTCGGTCAAGTACAAATACGAGTGTGCGATAATATTTTAGAGAGAATGGCTTATTTACCTCATTATCAAATATAGTACCGGTCTTTACATTGAAGGCTATTATTTGTAGCGGGCGTAATCGCGAAATTAAGTTCCAGTTTATTCATACGAGTATGTCCAAGACTCTCAGATGGACAGCGTCTAGATGTCTAAAAAATTAATTTACAGGCAAGAAACCAAGTTTCTTTTCGTATTTTTATGATATAAATAAAGAGCTCGTGTGTTAGCGGTAGTTTGCGTCGGTCCTATCATTGGTGTTATTGCATCAATGCAAAATGTAGTTATAACGATAGTAGACGATAGTAGGTAGGAGTCATGACGTCATCGATAGTATTCTTCCGCTGCAAGACAGAGTTATCAATTTGTAGATAAGAACGACTAATTTTTTCCAACTCTATATTGAAGTTTTAAGAGATCAATTGAGTTACATAATGTTTTTTTTTGCTTATTTGTGGCCATAACACTTTTCTTCACACATAGCTACGTTATTAGTTATGAAATTTAGGCGTAGACTAAAATGTTGAATGTAGGAATTGATTTCGATTATCATTAAGACGCGGTTTTTTGTGAATAATAATTTTTATTAAAATTTATCTCTGAAACTCGTGATCCATAACGTAATAAAGTTCCCACAATCACACACACACACACACACATATATATATATATATATATATATATATATATATATATATATATATATATATATATATATATACAGTATATATATTTATATATATATATATATATATATATATATACATGTATATATATATATATATATATATATATATATATATATATATACTGTATATATATATATATATATATATATATACTGTATATATATATATATATACTGTATATATATATATATATATATATATATATATATATATATATATATATGTATATATATATATATATACAGTATATTTGTATATATATATATATATATATACATGTATATATATATATATATACACATGTATATATATATATATATATATATATATATATATATATATATATATATATATATATATATATATGGGTATCGAGAGAAAGTAACATATACGACCAATATTGATGCTAGTAGCTCTTTTGCAGAAAACTTAAAGGGTTCTCGCAATTTTCAAAACCAGATTATTTGTACCCTATAGATTTTTCGTCCGTGTAGTCTCTGCTCTCAGAGGTGGAGGATGAAATAGTCGATGATGACGGGAAAGGACTTTGGCTGTTGCCTCTGCTGCGTGTTAACCTTTGAAATTCCATCAATATCTAATGATGACTGATGTGGTAGCAAGGTCGATCATATTTGTATCCTCTCAGCGGTCGGTTGTTCCGTTTTTTTCTTCGAGAATAATTCGCCTATTAATGCCCGAGACTTAGGTAATAATAAGGGTAGTAGGTAGTAGGTTGGCCAGGGCACCAGCCGCCCGTTGGGATACTACTAGTAGAGAGTTATGGGGTAGGTTGGCCAGGGCACCAGCTGCCCGTTGGGATACTACTAGTAGAGAGTTATGGGGTCCTTTGATTGGTCAGACAGTACTACAGTAGATCATTCTTTCCGGTTACGGTTCTTTCCATTTGCCCACACATACACTGAACAGTCTGGCCTATTCTTTACATATTCTCCTCCTGTCCTCATACTCCTGACAACACTGAGATTACCAAACAATTCTCCTTCACCCAAGGGGTTAACTACTGCACTGTAATTGTTCAGTGGCCACTTTCCTCTATTTAAGGGTAGAAGATACTCTTTAGCTATGGTAAGCAGCTCTTCCAGGAGATGGACACTCCAAAATCAAATCATAGTTCTCTAGTCTTGGGTAGTGCCATATCCTCTGTACCATGGTCTTCCACTGTCTTGGGTTAGAGTTCTCTTGCTTGAGGGTACACTCAGGCACACTATTCTATCTAATTTCTCTTCCTCTTGTTTTGTGAAGTTTTTATTGTTTATATAGGAAATATTTATTTTAATGTTGTTACTGTTCTGGGAAATATTTTATTTTAATTTTTAATTATTTCTCTTGTAGTTTCCTTATTTCCTTTCCTCACTGGGCTATTTTCCATTTTGGAACCTTTGGGTATAAATTATAGCATCTTGCTTTTCCAACTAAGGTTGTAGCATAATAATAATAATAATAATAATAATAATAATGATAATAATAATAATAATAGTAATAATAATGATGATGATGATGATGATGATACTACTACTAATACTACTACTACTACTACTACT
>NW_027172093.1:730000-795000 GCF_036898095.1 Palaemon carinicauda | reverse complement strand
TAATATCATTATCATTACTATCATTATCATTATTATTATTATCATCATTATCATTATCACTATTATTATTATTATTATTATTATTATTATCATTATTATCATTATTATTATTTTTATTATCATCATCATCATCATTTGGAGCTCGATGCTACAAACCCAAGGGCTCCAGCAGGGAAAAAGAGCCCAGTAAGGAAAGATAGAAATAAAATATAAGACTAGTAGCAACATATAATTAGATCTTTGCTAATTGCTAATTGTCTTTAAAGTTGTTGTCATTATTAAAATTCTGTGTCAGAAAACGAAAAAGAATCGAATATTTTGAAATTGCTTTCATTAATTGTATTTTCTTCGCTATTAACCAACCTTTGGTTTGAGCCCCTTGGCTCATGGCATCCTGCTTTTCCAACTAGGGTTGTAGCTTAGCAAGTAATAATAATAATAATAATAATAATAATAATAATAATAATAATAATAATAATATCGATATCAGTATCAGTATGAATATTAATATTAATAACAATATTAATAACAATATCAATAACAATATTAATAACAATAATACCGTTCCAATCTCGTGAACTATCACTAAATATCGTCAACGATCCAATGTAGCGTGTTCGATAGTCCAAAGGAGTGAGATGTCTATATTACTGACTAAAAAAGTCGACCCTTTTTTTATAATTTTAGTTTCACGTTGTAGTGGTTTGCAGAATGTGGCCTAATAACATCAGGGTTTTAACTTTCAAGGGAATTTTCATGATTTCTAGGTAATTTTTAAGGTAATTTTAAGGAAATTTCAGTTATACTCGCTTGAAATTTAAGGAAATTTGAAAAGATTTTAAGGTAATCTAAGGTAAAAAGCAGCAGTATCTAAGGTAATAGTCATATGCTCAAGTCTTCTTAGTGTCAAAATACCGACCACACTAACTTCGTTCTAGATAAAAAAAGGTGTTGGAATGCCCAGAGATTTGGGCTAAAAGTAAAAACAGTCAAGAAAGAACTTATGCATTGGGCACCATCTCTCGATTTTTTACTGGGCAAGGGATCCCAGCGAGAACATTTGGCTTTTCCTATAAATCTACCCTGCCAAAACCGTCTCTTTTAAACCAATGTTTTATTTTAATTGGTAATTACTTTTCTTGTGATATCCTTATTTCCTATCCTCACTGGGATATTTTCCCTGTTGGAGCCCTTGGGCTTATATCTTTCTGCTTTTCTAATTAGGATTGTAGCTTAACAAATGATAGTAATAATAATAATAATAATAATAATGATAATAATAATAATAATAATAATAATAATGATAATAATAATAATAATAATAATAATAATAATAATAATAATAATAATAATAATAATAAGTCTCTTATTTATCTTTCTCTCGTTTCGTTAAAGTTTTCATAGTTTATATAAGAGATATTTTGTTGCTGTTACTGTTCATACAATATTTTATTTTTCCTTTTTTTCTTACCTCACTGGGCTATTTTCCCTATTGGAGGCCCTGGGGTAATAACTTCCTGCTTTTCCAACTAGGGTTGTAGCCTAGCAATTGATAATAATAATAATAATAATAATAATGATAATAATAATACATAAACTGTACTCTTAGGTGATCACACTTCAGTATGCAGACAAGACATTGATACACAAAGTAACCAACTAATATTTCTCAAAACAATCTCTCTCCAGGACTAATTTTCTTATGAATCAAAACCATAACATGTGTATTAAGCACGAAACATCAGTTATAATCAGCCATATCCTCTTGATACCATCAGCAAACAACATAGAAAACATCATATTACTGTACTGTTCTCACTTTCTAAATTGTTATACTTCAAGCACAAAAAAAAGTGACTGTCATGCAATATATATATATATATATATATATATATATATATATATATATACATATATATATGTATATATATATATATATATATACATATATATACAGTATACACACATAAATAAATAAATAAATATATATATATATATATATATATATATATATATATATGTATATATATATATATATATATATATATATATATACATGTATATATATACATATATATATATATATATATGTATATATATACATGTATATATATACATACAGACATATATATATATATATTTATATAGATATGTATATATATACATATATACATATATGTATATATGAACATATATATAAATATATATATATATATATATATATACATATATATACATATATATATGTATATGTATGTATATATATATATATATATATATATATATATATATATTTATATATATACATATTTATACATATATATATATATATATATGCATATTTATACATATATATAAATATATATATACACATATATATATATACATATATATATATATATATATATATGTATATCTATAAATTTATATATGTATATAAATATATATATAAATATATGTATATATATACATATATATATACATAAATATATGTATATATATATATATATATATATATATATATATATATATATATATATATATATATATATTTATATGTGTATATATTCTTCTTCGACTACAGCTTTTCCCGCTCTCCAGGGTCGCTATTTCTTGGCTTTTATATCATGGGTTTTGGCAAGGATTTTCACAGCCGGATGCCCTTCTTCCTGACGTCAACCCTCCCTATTTATTCGGGCTTGGGACTGGCACCTAGCAGGGCGGGGCTTGCCCAGGTGGCTAGGTTGCTGTATATATACATATATATATATATATATATATATATATATATATATATATATATATATACTGTATATATATATATATACATATATATATATATATATATATATATATATATATATATATATATATATATATATATATATATATTAACCTTGCATTCTAATGACTACACGATCATTGGCTCTGCACAAGAATCTTGGTCCTGTTCTTGAAATTGGTGACCAAATGGCCACCAACAACCTGGATACACAAAGACGATTTCCCTTCGCCCACCTGGCCTCACTTCAGAACTGGGATCGTTCCCTTTAGTAGCACAGGATTAAAATATATGGGATGCTAGTAGGTCATGTGGAGACGCCGTTCAGAGATTTCAACTAGTCCATGGGCCAAAAACCTGTTGTGCACTCCACTATGAATAAAAAGACCCACAGCTGATTGACGCTACCATCAGAGTTCCCTACGGGGAGTATGGGGAAGCATGTCAGGGGATGCTGGGAATTGAAAAATAACTTTTGATTACATGGAACGTTTTCAAGAGGAGCTTAAGGCTACTCACTATATTTGTGTGAAACAAAGTAGTTGAAAAACAGTCAGAAAATATTTAAATTTTTTAATACAATAGATTAAATTAACAGATTTTTCCAATACAAAATATGAATTTGATCTGCCTCTAAAGTTAGGCATGCATAATCAAGCTAAAGGATGCTAAGTCTTAGGCACCAAGACTAGGCTTGTACGAGCAACAGCTTCTCTCTCTCTCTCTCTCTCTCTCTCTCTCTCTCTCTCTCTCTCTCTCTCTCTCTCTCTCCTTGAGGGTACCCATTTCATGAGAAATCTACCTTGAATGCATTTCACGTAAACTGAATGTTAGTGTGAATAAATTAAAGTAGTATTATAACAGGGAAGTTTGATTCTTTTGGTAAATGTGTTTGTGGTAGCTCTGGCCCTTCTGATTACCAACCAATTTCCATAACTCCTATATTAGCTAACGTTTCTGTACGTCCATTAGCAAAAAGTCTAAATAGGTATGATTGGTCTCAACTTTAGTGTTCCTTTAACTGTGTTAGTCATGATGCCCTTGTTTTCATAATCAAACAGTTGGGATTAGGTGGGTGTTTTCTTAGCATCATTATAGAATTTTTAAGTTACCTTAGTGAGTATAGGAATGTGATGTATGGTGTTCCTCAGGGTAGTATTCTTGGCCCATTACACATGGTATGTTTTTTGGCTTAGAAAACAAGGTCGTTGCATATTTAAAGACTTAAAGGTCGCTCATGCTTGGCAGAGGCAAGGGACAGTGACATTGCCCTATCGAGCAGGACAATGCCCTAGAGACTTACCAAATATACACATGATTAGCACCCAAGCTTCCTCTCCACTCAAGCTAGGACCAGGGAAAGTCAGGCAGTGGCTGCTGGTGACTCAGCAGGTAAACCTATAGGCCATCTCAAACCTCCCCCTGCCCATTTTTAGCTAACAAGGATGGTGAGGTTGCAGACACTAAAGAAACTAAGAAGTTTGAGTGGGACTCGAACCCCAGTCTAATGATCACCAAGCAAGAACGTTTTCACTAGGCCACCACAACCCATATGCAGATGATGCTACTCTCTTTGCATCAATTCCATCTTGAATGTAGATTTGGGGTGGCTGAAACCCTTAATAGAAAATTAGCTAGAACTAGTGCATGGTGCAAATTATGGGGCATAAAGTTGAACCCTAACTAAACTCAAAGCATGATTGTACATACATACATATACCAAGGCACTTCCCCCAATTTTGGGGTGTAGCCGACATAAACAGATGAAACAAAACAAAAAGGGGACCTCTACTCTCTACGTTCCTCCCAGCCTGACAAGGGACTCAACCGAGTTTAGCTGGTACTGCTAGGGTGCCACAGCCCACCCTCCCCCGTTATCCACCACAGATGAAGCTTCATAATGCTGAATCCCCTACTGCTGCTACCTCCGCGGTCATCTAAGGCACCGGAGGAAGCAGCAGGGCCTACTGGAACTGCGTCACAATCGCTCGCTATTCATTCCTATTTCTAGCACGCTCTCTTGCCTCTCTCACATTTATCCTCCTATCACCCAGAGCTTTCTTCACTCCATCCATCCACCCAAACCTTGGCCTTCCTCTTGTACTTCTCCCATCAACTCTTCCATTCATCAACTTCTTTAGCAGACAGCCATTTTCCATTCTCTCAACATGGCCAAACCACCTCAACACATTCATATCCACTCTAGCTGCTAACTCATTTCTTACACCCGTTCTCAACCCCACCTCTTCGTTCCTAACCCTATCTCCTCGAGATATACCAGCCATACTCCTTAGACACTTCATCTCAAACACATTCAATTTCTGTCTCTCCATCACTTTCATTCCCCACAACTCCGATCCATACACCACAGTTGGTACAATCACTTTCTCATATAGAACTCTCTTTACATTCATGCCCAACCCTCTATTTTTTACTACTCCCTTAACTGCCCCAACACTTTGCAACCTTTATTTTCTGTGGCTAGGTAGGGTCAAACTGTTAAACGTAAATTTCTTGTTTATTGCAATATTTTGAGAAAAGGTTTACGCTTTTTTTATGATGTAAACAGCTTACTATTGCAACGGTTAATATTATATGAAGAGCAAAGAAAACGTTAAAATAGTTTGAAAAATTATAGATAATTTAGATTTTTTAAATATGTTAATCGAAGGACTGTTTTAAATGTAGATTATATAGAAATAATTTCTCTGTCATGCTGCAGCAGGGATTATTATATAAATTTAATTGGTGATGAGCTGAGATTGATTATAAAAAGAATTTTTTTTAATGTGAACTATGACTTTAATGTGTGAACATACAGTACATATGTTGAAAATTCATAAATATAACTAACTCAGGAATAAGGGAAATTTCATTTGATCGTGAAATGAATTCCGTACATAATCCATCAATAAAACTGACATATGTCGTCAAAAAAAAAAAAAAAAAAAAATGGTAAAGATAAAAATGTACCGTCCGTACATTTTTATCTCAATGTAACTAAATTTACGATAAAGGTTTTTTATATTAAAGTGTTAATATCTTTTACATTTTCTGCATACCATTTAAGAATAAAAAGAGTGCCATTTTAAATTGTGTATAAAACATATTCATGGCATTTTTTTTTCAAATGCACAAACATGGGTAGAAAATATTATCAATGCACACATAAAAGTCTTGCTTGAGGGTACCCTCGGGCACACTATTCTGTCTATGCAAGTTGATTCACGTTAAGTTCTAATGTTTGGCAAGATTTCTGTTTCATAACATTCCATGTAAATGTTTACCGATAGGCCCGCACGAATTTGCTCATAATACTGCTAGACTTTTATTTATAAAGTTTCCTTACCCACACAATGTTTAGTTTTAGTTTTATTAAAGATAACATGAACATTTTCAAAGTATTTTTTTTTCATATGAATAACGGTTATTATAATAAACATATGTCGATATCAGCTGAAACTATCAGTTGCACTGTAATTAGTACATATTATTAGACTCTGAAAGTTCTAAACTGAAATGGGGATGAGCCAGGTGGCTTCAAAATCCCATACTGATCCTCAGGTGAGGTCGAAATCCCATACTAATCCTCAGGTGGCTTCAAAATCCCATACTGACCCTCAGGTGACGTCGAAATCCCATACTGATCCTCAGGTGGCTTCAAAATCCCATACTGATCCTCAGGTGACGTCGAAATCCCATACTGATCCTCAGGTGACGTCAAAATCCCATACTGATCCTCAGGTGACTTCAAAATCCCATACTGATCCTCAGGTGACGTCGAAATCCCATACTGATCCTCAGGTGACGTCGAAATGCCATACTGAACCTCAGGTGACTTCGAAATCCCATACTGATCCTCAGGTGACGTTGAAATCCCATACTGATCCTCAGGTGACTTCGAAATCCCATACTGATCCTCAGGTGACGTCGAAATTCCATACTGATCCTCAGGTGACGTCGAAATCCCATACTGATCCTCAGGTGACTTCGAAATCCCATACTGATCCTCAGGTGACGTCGAAATCCCATACTGATCCTCAGGTGACGTCGAAATGCCATACTGAACCTCAGGTGACTTCGAAATCCCATACTGATCCTCATGTGACGTCGAAATCCCATACTGATCCTCAGGTGACTTTGAAATCCCATACTGATCCTCAGGTGACGTCGAAATCCCATACTGATCCTTAGGTGGCTTCAAAATCCCATACTGATCCTCAGGTGACGTCGAAATCCCATACTGATCCTCAGGTGACGTCAAAATCCTATACTGATCCTCAGGTGACTTCGAAATCCCATACTGATCCTCAGGTGACGTCGAAATCCCATACTGATCCTCAGGTGACGTCGAAATGCCATACTGAACCTCAGGTGACTTCGAAATCCCATACTGATCCTCAGGTGACGTTGAAATCCCATACTGATCCTCAGGTGACTTCAAAATCCCATACTGATCCTCAGGTGACGTCGAAATTCCATACTGATCCTCAGGTGACGTCAAAATCCCATACTGATCCTCAGGTGATTTCGAAATCCCATACTGATCCTCAGGTGACGTCGAAATCCCATACTGATCCTCAGGTGACGTCGAAATCCCATACTGAACCTCAGGTGACTTCGAAATCCCATACTGATCCTCATGTGACGTCGAAATCCCATACTGATCCTCAGGTGACTTTGAAATCCCATACTGATCCTCAGGTGACGTCGAAATCCCATACTGATCCTTAGGTGGCTTCAAAATCCCATATTGATCCTCAGGTGACTTCGAAATCCCATCCTGATCCTCAGGTGACTTCGAAATCCCATCCTGGTCCTCATAAAAAGCTCCAGCAGAGGCTGCCTCTCAGTTTTAGTTCCCTTTTGTGAAATGCACCATATTGTTATTTCACGACTTGAATAAATAATTTTCTTCGGGGATCAGGAGTTGTCAACCTTTTTGTTCGTCTGTACCCCTTGGGTATTTATATAGAAAGCTCTGTACTCCTAAAATGGAGGATTAAAAAGATAAGTAATGGGATTGATATTGTGATAAAATATGATATAATTTTATTATTAAATCTCAGTGCAGATTACTCCATGTATTGCTATTCTCTATGATCCAATGTACCTCCTTGAAGAGTAAAAATGTACACACACACACACACACACACACCAGTTTGGGAAACCTGACTACACAAAGAAGTTTGCTGTTGGCGCATGGGATATTTCGATGGAAATTTTCTAGATTAATTTACAGGGACTAATCCAGCTCTATCAATATTCTTAATAGTTAGGTAAATTTTCACAAAACTTCCACAATGGCCACCATGTTTATAGGAAATTTGTAAATTAATCAAGGTTAAAAAACTATATATATATATATATATATATATATATATATATATATATATATATATATATATATATATATATACATATATATGTGTGTATGTATATATGTATGTATATGCACCAGTTGATGATATTTCGTGTTATTTGATGTATCATACTTGTAAGTGATGGTCTGCCTAGATGCTTTAAGATGAACGTTGTATTAATCAGATTTTGATGATTTAGGTTAGCTATGGTTTCAGAAAAATATTGATCACACATTAATATGTATATTATTTTGAAGATATATTGCAATTGTGATCAATTATAGCCCAAAAGGTCACACAAAATGCCACCCCAGTCTGCTGGAAATTTTATATTAATCTTATATGAGTATGGACAGGCCTCACACTCTTCACCACTAATGAAATCAAGGCATGATCAGATGTCCCAACTGGAGAACCAACCTTACTAGTTATAACGCCAGGGGAGTCGGTGTATACGAGGTCCTAGCAGTTACCAGACCTGTGAATAGTTTCAGTTAAGATTTGCTCACTGCATGATTCAAAGGCAAAGTTCAAAGCTCTTAATCCATGGAGATTAATAGGAGAAACGAAATTTAATCTTTCCCAATAGTGAACATTGAAATCACCAACAAATACAAAAGAGGCTTCTTGTATCTTAGCCAAAATGGTAAGAAGACAATCGAAGATAAAATCATCTATGTCTGGATTCCTAATATAAAACAATATCGTCACAAAAATTGTTGTTTCTTTGTTCTTCCAGTATTTGAAACAACTCTTTTTCTTGATATACATACCGAAAATGAGAAGAAAATATGTGTCTTATAGAATATCTTATCTCTTTGATTTCTATGACATCCTCTTCATCAGTCAGTTTTTCAATTAAAATGAGTCATCTCATTTGAGGGGAGTAGAACGGCTTTTGAAAGTTGAGAGGGAAGGTTTCAATAGCATTGTTGTTTTTTTTTGGAATATTTTTATTAAGAGAGTCACAAAAGAAAATGTATTTTTTTTGTTGGGGCCAGGGGTTGCTAAACTGAAGGGTCACCCTACGGGACACCCACTAGCTACGCCACTGATTGTGACTACAGTCAAATTTAAGTTTTGCACTTGGAGTCAAAATAAACACATCTTCTGCAATATGGCCTTTTGATGAGTTTGTAACAGTTAGCAATTTATCACTAACATTGTCATTTACATGGACCACATGCCTCTGGTGCATGCCTTCACTCGACAGTCTGACGCCTGTTCCGCCCGTCGACGCCGACACCTCTCTGTCGTCGCTGAATACGATTGCACCCTTCAACTCGTCCCTGGGAAAATGGATCCTTTTGCTGATGCCCTATCAAGAAAAACATTGGCCACCATTCACCTGGGATTAGATTACAAACACATTTGGAAAAGCTTAAAAAAAAGATCCATGTAGGACATCCTGCACATCCGTCCGTTGGGAAGACGTCCTCCTTGACGACTCCAATGTTCCCCTCCTCTGTGATGTTAGCACTGGTAGACCAAGACCATGGATACAGTCTCCCATGCTCTGACAGATGTTTAATTTCCTTCCAGGCCTTTCACATCACTAGTGCCTATCCACTGCACAGCTACTGAAGACAAAGTACATGTGGCATAGCATTACGAAGGATGCCAAGGATTGGGTCCGCTCCTGTACTTCATGCCAAACCTCAAAAGTACATCGACACACGGATTGAGGTGTGGGCACCTCTCCTCAACCTCAGCGTTGTTTTGCCCACCTATACGTCAACGTAGTAGATCCCCTACCCACATCGCAAGGACATCGTTACCTGTTTACTGTCATTGATCGCTCCACTCGTTGGTCTGAAGCCATTCCCATAGAGACGGCAACATCCGCCTCATGTACATTTTTCTTACTCTCACGGTGGAAAGTGAGATTTGGTATCCCTGAGCATATTACTTCTGACTGGGATACCACTTTCACCTCTCAATTGTGGACATCGTTAGTGAATTTCCTGGGCCTCACCCTATGTCAGATAACCACCGACAACCCTGCTGCCAACAGAATGGTTGAACGTTTTCACCGTACCCTGAAAGCAGCTTTGATGTCCTGCTGCAATAACTCTAACTGGTTTACTCAGCTTCCCTGGGTCCTCCTGGCACTAAGAATTATTCCTAAAGACGCCCTGAATGTCTTGGCAGCTGGAATGGTGTATGGTGATCCGTTGGTCATTCCTGTCAAATTTTTTGGTCTGCAACCTCTTCTGATAATCTCCACACATCTATGTAATGTTGTGGGAAAATTTTCTTCTTTCCGCCCTGGCTTACAAGTCTCCAGGAAAGTAACGCATACCAATAGATCTGCACTCGGCAATGCACATTTTCCTGTGCAACAACACTAGCAAGTCACTGCTAATGCCCCCTTACACGAGCCCTTTCCTTATGATCCGTCATATGCCAAAGGTTTTCTTCTTTAACATTCATGGCAAAGAAGATTGAGTCTCCATTGATCACATAAAACCAGAATATCTACTGTCAGATAGCCTGCCTACAGTACGACTCTCAAGAGCAGGGTGCCCTATTTAACATGTATGGAATTTTGAGGTGGGAGGTAATGTTCCGCACGTGTTTCATACACACTCGTACACTGTAACTGTTCTGTTTTCTTTATTCTATCACTCGCTCTTCCCTACACTGTTAATAAACAAACATGTATAATCCTGATAGTTCATGTTTAATTTTGTTTTAATTTTTGTGATGCTCTTGCTCGCTAGTCCTGTTATTTATTAACTTTGAATTAACTTTACAATCTGCTTTTCATTCTGAATCATAGGAGAGACATAATCTGGTTTAGATTTACATAGAATCTCTTCCCATTATGACTGTCTAGTTTTCTTTTCAAAGGGCGGTAGGTGTTAAGAAGACCATTTGTATCATGTCCATAACCTAAACTATAGTAACAGAATGTCATGTATGAGTGATCTTTTGCATGGAAGTTTATGTGCCATTTTTATGATTTAATATTCCTATGTGACATCATCATGTGATAATCTCAATCTTGTCTATACCCTTATTTGAAAATATTATAGAGACTTCCGAGCTGTTTATTATTAAAGTTGAATGGAAGTGTTATGCATCCGTTTAGTTCAATAGATTTCATAGATGATGAAAATATGGTAATTCAGAGTTTTACCTTCGTACTCAATTAAACTAATAAGTAAACTCGTTTATATATCGTGGTTTAAATTTGAGAGAGAGAACTAAAGTACCAGGAAGTGATGCAGACAATTCATTTTGCAATTGTGTCTAGTCTTGTAAGCCTGATTAGATTCTCTACCTGTTCTTTTTTTTTTTTTTTTTTTTTTTTTTTTTTGCATATTTGTAATCATATAATATTTTTAATCTTTTATTCTGACAGTTATGGCTAATATGGTAATTTTTTGTTTCTCCCTAAGGTATGTTATATGTCGATGTATCCTCGTTTATTGGACAGCATGATTAGAGAGACATTAGGATTCAGGTAGGAAGGAAGATACGAGTTTTGCCCATTTGATACTCTAGAGGTCAGATTTATTTTTGTTCTCATTTTCATACATCAATATTATATCAATTTACCTTTTTTTTTTTTTTTTTAATTTTCACTGTCATTGAGGTGCCTTTACCTCCGTATTTTGCCATATATAAACAAATTAAATCATACACATTTGTGTGCCGGACACATAACTTGTTTCTCCAGTTTAAAGTTTTGTTTCAACACTCCTTAACGTTTTTAGCATAGCAATATACAATAGATGATACATATGCTACATATCTATTGAATGTAGCTGTTTGTAAATGATAACACACAATATTTTCCATACTGTATATGTGTATGTGAATGATGTACAAGAACCCGGTAAATTCCTCTCTATCATGTTTTTAAATGCAAAGTGTAAATTCTTATTATGTAGATCGTATTTATGAACCTGTAATCGTGAGTTCACTTATTTTTGTCTGGAGTAAACGAGAGTGAGCACTCTTGATGGACCTTGATGCTTATGGAGGTGTAGACCCAAATGGTATTTTTCCTAATTTTTTTCTTTTTATATATAGATTGGAGATTTTTTATCTCCAAAGTTATACGTTATTTTGCGCAAATTAACAAGAAGAGGAGCTTTTAGCACTTTTAGAATCGGTAATGTTACTCTATTATGTAAATGTGTTTGTGGTAGCTCAAGCCCAACTGATTACCATCCAATTTCCATAACTCCAATTTATCTAAAGTTTTTTTAACGTCTTGTGGCAAAACATCTAAATAGGTTTGCAGAAGGAAATCATCTACCCCCTAGTTTGCAATTTGTCTTTCATGAAGGCCTTGGAGCATGTGATACCTTTCTTACAATCTCCAATGCTGTACAGAAATCTGTTGATTGTGGTCAGGAAGTTCATATAATTGGCCATGATCTACCTGCTACCATTGACTGTGTTAATCATGAGGCCCTTGTTTTCAAACTTAAACAGTTGGGAGTGCGTGGTTGTTGTTAATGTCTGGTGTTCCTCAGGGTAGTGTTCTTGGCCCATTACTTTTGAAACTATGTACACATGACATGTGGTTTGGCCTAGAAAGCAAGCTCACTGCATATGCTGATAATGCTACTCTCTGCATCAATCCCATCTTCTGAATGTAGGTCTGGAGTTGCCGAATCTCTTAATAGAGATCTAGCTAACAATAGTGCATGATGCAAATTATGGGCTATGAAGTTGAATCCTAATAAAAAACAAAGTATGATTGTATGTAGGTTGATAACAGTTGCTCCTCAACATCCGGATCTCGGCATTGATAATGTTTTTTAAATCTGTATGACTCTTTTTTAAAATTCAGGTGTGATTCTCGACAACATATTTTCTTTTGAGGCACACATTAGGTCTGTGTCTTCTTCAATTGCAAAAAAAAAAGATAAATAAATAAATTGGATTATTGAAAAAGTCTTATTAGATATTCTGTGATCTATCTATTCTGAAGAAGTGGTTTAATTCTTTCATTCTACCTTGTTTCGAGTATTGTTCTCCTGTCTGGTCTTCTGTTGCGGAATCTCCTCTTAGTTTGATGGACAGGAACTCACGGTCTATTAAATTTCTTATTCCTGATCTAGATATTAATCTGTGGCACCATCATTTAATTAGTTTATTATGCATGTAGCATAAGATTTTTCATAAGTCTAACCATCCTTTACATTCAGATCTTCTTGGACAGTTCCCTCCTGTTCGTAAAGCTAGGCAGGCAGTTAATTCTAATAGTCAGGCCTTCTCTATTATGAGGCTCCATACTCCACAATATTCTAGATGTTTTATTCCAGCTATAAGCAAATTATGGAATGATCTTCCTAATCGGGGAGTTGAATCGGTAGAATTTCCAAAGTTATAGCAAATGTTTTGTATTGGACAGGATATGTCTCTTTTTATACTTTATATATGAAAGATTTGCTTTAATGTTGTTACTATTCCTAGAATCTTTTATTTTGATTGTTTATTATCATATAGTTTATTTATTTCCTTATTCTCTTTCCTTACTGAGCTATTTTTCCCTCTAAGATCCCTGGGGCTTATAGCATCCGGCTTTTCCAACTGGGGTTTTAGCTTAGCTAGTAATACTAATGATAATTATGCTCATCCAATGAATTGAATCGATGTGTGAGAGCACTGAAAGTTGCACACATCTCTGTTTATGAAAGTAGATGAGATTAAGGGCTATTCAATCATGGAGAACCCGCTTTAAAGTTGAATATGCTGTTTTAAAAATTTCCTGGAAATTAAGAACATTGCTTGGGCCACTGAACATGAACATAATTCATATAAGTGCAAGAGATGTGCTGATAGTATCGGTATTTGTAGTATTAGCTTTTTTTTGTGAGTATTGGTATCAACCACTGTTATGAAACCATTATCGGTATCGGTATCGACCACTGTCACAACACCAGTATCAGTATCAGTATCAACCACTTTCATGACACCAGTATTGGTATCAGTATCAACCACTTTCATGACACCAGTATCGGTATCAGTATCAACCACTTTCATGACACCAGTATCGGTATCAGTATCAACCACTTTCATGACACCAGTATCGGTATCAGTATCGACCACTGTCACAACACCAGTATCAGTATCAGTATCAACCACTTTCATGACACCAGTATCGGTATCAGTATCGACCACTGTCATGACACCAGTATTGGTATCAGTATCAACAACTGTCATGACACCAGTATTGGTATCAGTATCAACCACTTTCATGACACCAGTATCGGTATCAGTATCAACCACTTTCATGACACCAGTATCGGTATCAGTATCAACCACTTTCATGACACCATTATCGGTATCAGTATCGACCACTGTCACAACACCAGTATCAGTATCAGTATCAACCACTTTCATGACACCAGTATCGGTATCAGTATCGACCACTGTTATGAAACCATTATCGGTATCAGTATCGACCACTGTCACAACACCAGTATCAGTATCAACCACTTTCATGACACCAGTATCGGTATCAGTATCGACCACTGTCATGACACCAGTATTGGTATCAGTATCAACCACTTTCATGACACCAGTATCGGTATCAGTATCAACCACTTTCATGACACCAGTATCGGTATCAGTATCAACCACTTTCATGACACCAGTATCGGTATCAGTATCGACCACTGTCACAACACCAGTATCAGTATCAGTATCAACCACTTTCATGACACCAGTATCGGTATCAGTATCAACCACTTTCATGACACCAGTATCGGTATCAGTATCAACCACTTTCATGACACCAGTATCGGTATCAGTATCAACCACTTTCATGACACCAGTATCGGTATCAGTATCGACCACTGTCATGACACCAGTATTGGCATCAGTATCAACCACTTTCATGACACCAGTATCGGTATCAGTATCAACCACTTTCATGACACCAGTATCGGTATCAGTATCGACCACTGTCACAACACCAGTATCGGTATCAGTATCAACCACTTTCATGACACCAGTATCGGTATCAGTATCGACCACTGTCATGACACCAGTATTGGTATCAGTATCGACCACTTTCATGACACCAGTATCGGTATCAGTATCAACCACTTTCATGACACCAGTATCGGTATCAGTATCGACCACTGTCATGACACCAGTATCGGTATCAGTATCAACCACTTTCATGACACCAGTATCGGTATCAGTATCGACCACTGTCATGACACCAGTATTGGTATCAGTATCAACCACTTTCATGACACCAGTATCGGTATCAGTATCAACCACTGTCACAACACCAGTATCAGTATCAACCACTTTCATGACACCAGTATCGGTATTGGTATTGAATACTGTCATGACACCAGTATCGGTATCAGTATCGACCACTGTCACAACACCAGTATCAGTATCAGTATCAACCACTTTCATGACACCAGTATCGGTATCAGTATCGACCACTGTCATGACACCAGTATTGGTATCAGTATCAACCACTTTCATGACACCAGTATTGGTATCAGTATCGACCACTTTCATGACACCAGTATTGGTATCAGTATCGACCACTTTCATGACACCAGTATCGGTATCAGTATCAACCACTTTCATGACACCAGTATCGGTATCAGTATCGACCACTGTCATGACACCAGTATCGGTATCAGTATCAACCACTTTCATGACACCAGTATCGGTATCAGTATCGACCACTGTCATGACACCAGTATTGGTATCAGTATCAACCACTTTCATGACACCAGTATCGGTATCAGTATCGACCACTGTCACAACACCAGTATCAGTATCAGTATCAACCACTTTCATGACACCAGTATCGGTATCAGTATCGACCACTGTCACAACACCAGTATCAGTATCAGTATCAGTATCAGTATCAACCACTTTCATGACACCAGTATCGGTATCAGTATCAACCACTTTCATGACACCAGTATCGGTATCAGTATCAACCACTTTCATGACACCATTATCGGTATCAGTATCGACCACTGTCACAACACCAGTATCAGTATCAGTATCAACCACTTTCATGACACCAGTATCGGTATCAGTATCGACCACTGTCATGACACCAGTATTGGTATTAGTATCAACCACTTTCATGACACCAGTATCGGTATCAGTATCAACCACTTTCATGACACCAGTATCGGTATCAGTATCAACCACTTTCATGACACCAGTATCGGTATCAGTATCGACCACTGTCACAACACCAGTATCAGTATCAGTATCAACCACTTTCATGACACCAGTATCGGTATCAGTATCAACCACTTTCATGACACCAGTATCGGTATCAGTATCAACCACTTTCATGACACCAGTATCGGTATCAGTATCAACCACTTTCATGACACCAGTATCGGTATCAGTATCGACCACTGTCATGACACCAGTATTGGCATCAGTATCAACCACTTTCATGACACCAGTATCGGTATCAGTATCAACCACTTTCATGACACCAGTATCGGTATCAGTATCGACCACTGTCACAACACCAGTATCAGTATCAGTATCAACCACTTTCATGACACCAGTATCGGTATCAGTATCGACCACTGTCATGACACCAGTATTGGTATCAGTATCGACCACTTTCATGACACCAGTATCGGTATCAGTATCAACCACTTTCATGACACCAGTATCGGTATCAGTATCGACCACTGTCATGACACCAGTATTGGTATCAGTATCAACCACTTTCATGACACCAGTATCGGTATCAGTATCAACCACTGTCACAACACCAGTATCAGTATCAACCACTTTCATGACACCAGTATCGGTATCAGTATCGACCACTGTCATGACACCAGTATTGGTATCAGTATCAACCACTTTCATGACACCAGTATTGGTATCAGTATCAACCACTTTCATGACACCAGTATCGGTATCAGTATCAACCACTCTCATGACACCAGTATCGGTATCAGTATCGACCACTGTCACAACACCAGTATCAGTATCAGTATCAACCACTTTCATGACACCAGTATCGGTATCAGTATCAACCACTTTCATGACACCAGTATCGGTATCAGTATCGACCACTGTCACAACACCAGTATCAGTATCAGTATCAACCACTTTCATGACACCAGTATCGGTATTGGTATTGAATACTGTCATGACACCAGTATCGGTATCAGTATCGACCATTGTCACAACACCAGTATCAGTATCAGTATCAACCACTTTCATGACACCAGTATCGGTATCAGTATCGACCACTGTCATGACACCAGTATTGGTATCAGTATCAACCACTTTCATGACACCAGTATTGGTATCAGTATCAACCACTTTCATGACACCAGTATCGGTATCAGTATCAACCACTTTCATGACACCAGTATCGGTATCAGTATCGACCACTGTCATGACACCAGTATCGGTATCAGTATCAACCACTTTCATGACACCAGTATCGGTATCAGTATCGACCACTGTCATGACACCAGTATCGGTATCAGTATCAACCACTTTCATGACACCAGTATCGGTATCAGTATCGACCACTGTCATGACACCAGTATCGGTATCAGTATCAACCACTTTCATGACACCAGTATCGGTATCAGTATCGACCACTGTCATGACACCAGTATCGGTATCAGTATCAACCACTTTCATGACACCAGTATCGGTATCAGTATCGACCACTGTCACAACACAGTATCAGTATCAGTATCAACCACTTTCATGACACCAGTATCGGTATCAGTATCGACCACTGTCACAACACCAGTATCAGTATCAGTATCAACCACTTTCATGACACCAGTATCGGTATCAGTATCAACCACTGTCATGACACCAGTATTGGCATCAGTATCAACCACTTTCATGACACCAGTATCAGTATCAACCACTGTCATGACACCAGTATCGGTATCGACCACTGTCATGACACCAGTATCGGTATCGACCACTGTCATGACACCAGTATCGGTATCAGTATCAACCACTTTCATGACACCAGTATCGATATCAACCACTGTCATGACACCAGTATTGGTATTGGTATTGAATACTGTCATGACACCAGTATCGGTACTGGTATTGAATACTGTCATGACACCAGTATCGGTATTGGTATTGAATACTGTCATGACACCAGTATCAGTACTGGTATCGACCACTGTCATGACACCAGTATCGGTATCGGTATCAACCACTGTCATGACACCAGTATCGGTATCGGTATCGACCACTGTCATGACACCAGTATCGGTATTGGTATTGAATACTGTCATGACACCAGTATCGGTACTGGTATTTTCACTATCATGACACCAGTATCGGTATCGGTATCAACCACTGTCATGACACTAGTATTGGTATCGGTATCGGTATCGACCACTGTAATGACATCAGTATTGGTATTGACTACTGTCATGACACCAGTATCGGTATCGCTATTAACCACTGTCATGACACCAGTATCGGTATTGGTATTGAATACTGTCATGACACCAGTATCGGTATCGACCCTTGTCATGACGCCAGTATTGGTATCGATCACTGTCATGACACCAGTATCGCTATCGGTATCGACCACTGTCATGACACCAGTATCGGTACTGGTATTGACACTATCATAACACCAGTATCGGTACTGGTATTGACACTATCATGACACCAGTATTGGTATCGACCACTGTCATGACACCAGTATCGGTATCGGTATCGACCACTGTCATGACACCTGTATCGGTATCAGTATCAACCACTGTTATGACACCAGTATCAACATTAATATCAACCACTGTCATGACACCAGTATTGGCATTGGTATTGACCACTGTCATGACACCAGTATCGGTATCAGTATTGATGACCACTGTCATGACACCAGTATCGGTATCAGTATTGATGACCACTGTCATGACACCAATATCAGTATCAGTATTGATGACCACTGTCATGACACCAGTATCGGTATTGGTATCAACCACTGTCATGACACCACTATCGGTATTGGTATTGACCACTGTCATGACACCACTATCGGTATCGGTATTGTCCACTGTCATGACACCTCTATCGGTATCGGTATCGTCCACTGTCATGACACCAGTATCGGTATTGACCACTGTCATGACACCAGTATCGGTATCGGTATTGACAACAATTGGTATAACACCAGTATCGGTATCGACCATTGTCATGACACCAGTATCGGTATCGACCACTGTCATGACACCAGTATCGATATCGACCACTGTCATGTCACCAGTATCGGTATCGGTCTCCACCATAAGTATCTGTTATTGGTATCGGCCAATCCAAAATGAGCTCAAATTGCCGATACTCCGATACTGGTACTTTGGGTTATTCGAACATCAGAGATTTCCATACGTTCAGATTAAACGTGCTTCCAACAATCATGATTCCAATGGGAAAACAACAAGGCTGAAGTAGACGTAGCATAGTTATGTGATATAGTCTTGCGATGTTTCTTCCAGTTTATCTTGATTATTATATTTTAAAATAATTCCATATAATCTAATCTCAAAATGTATATAGCCTACATGTACCACTTTTGTTGAAGTAGTATAATTTCACATCAAGGCTAGAAACTTTTTCATCCTGATGATTTGAGAGTATTGTACCTGTGCTAGTGATTCCCTGTACAATCCCTGTATGAATTTCGGTATACATTCTAAATTTCCACTTATCTCCCACCGTGGTGTGTACTATAATTCATGCAGAAAACTGTACCTAAAAGTTAATCAAAAGACAAAGAGTGATGTGTAAACTATAATGCTATTAAGTCAAAGCTACCATTTTAGCTCCTCAAGCTAAGACTAAATTCTCAAATACAAATAATTCATTACTTTTCTTTATTTATGAACAGCTATTTTTTGAAGTTTTGGGATCTGGTTGAACTAATATTATGATATTCAGTAATAAAGCTATCATATAAGGGAAGGCATTAGATTAATAATCGGACTGTGTTATTGCCATGGATATAGTCATAGTTTAACATGTTTCAAACAAAAAATCCTTAAAACACTGTTTTATGTCAAATAGATACCATGAATTCAGGGAGTGGCTATGGTGTAAGAATTGCTAATAGAATTATTAATAAAATCTCCACGGGGACAAAGAAGAAGAAACATATACCCATCCCAAAGAGAAATGGATCTGTTATAACAACCGAATGTCATGAAAAGGACATATGAAGGGAATAATTTGATTGATATACTTGAAGCCGTGGAAGACCTTGATGTGCCCATGAATGAATTCAGTGTATTCAAAGTCGAAGCTATTCTTAAAAAACTCAAGAGATGGAAAGCCCTGGGATGTGATGGAATAACTGTTGAGATGATATTGGCCAAAAATTAAGTAACTCCTAGAATACTTACAAGATTATTTTGTAGAATGTGGCATGAAGAGGCAAAACCTGATGAATGGGAGCTAGGGGTGTTGGTGAAAATGGCAAAAAAAGGAGATTTGACTCATTGCAATAATTACAGGGCATCACACTTGCGTCAGATGTCATGAAAATATATAGTATGCTTATTCTACAGTGTGGCGGGATGCAACAAAAGCAACCCCCACACTCTTGATCACTCTAACAGACAATTGCCTCCGCAAAACAAACTTTCCTCTTACGTTATCATAAACTGGACTCTTAGACAGAAGGGAAATAAAAACAAACCATAACCTTAACACTATATTCTTAAAACTAAACACAACCCAAATTATTACTATACTTAAAACTAAAGATATCATACAGACAACACAAAAAAACCTTAACATACAAAATAAATAAAAATACCACATTCACATAAACCCGGAGAAAAATATCAAAACTTAAAACTAAGACGTACCACAACCAAATATATTTATATATATATTTTATGGACACCAATACAGTCGTCACACACTGCCAACTGTCTCTAACGGCAAACTACCACAGCTCTGTGGGTAACACTACACTGTGTGGCAATTGGCCACAGCTGCCTCCCTGATTGGGGTCGTAGTTATCATCGTCATATCATCGATCATCATCATCATCATCAATCGAAAATTCCTTCTTACAGCCAAAGTCGTTACCAATTATATTCAAATTTAAAAGAGCAGTCAGTTCCAAGTCCCTTATCACAAGCTAGGTCATCAACAATCAATATTCAAAATATAAGTTCTCTCCAAAGGGATAAGTACTATAAGGAGGAATCACGGCTCAAAAAAATAATTAATCACTTCCACGCTAGTAAAGAAAAATAATAGTAAATCCAGCACTCAAATCACACAACTGCCTCAAGTCGCAGTCAATCAAAAAAAGCATTCGCTCCGAAACATTTACTACTGTCCTAACCTAACTAAAGGTAAACAAACAACCTCATTTATACCAACAGTCTTTCTCACAACAAACAATCGATACACTAACTACCCCCCCCCCCCTCTCTCTCTCTCTCTCTCTCTCTCTCTCTCTCTCTCTCTCTCTCTCTCTCTCTCTCTCTCTCAGGATTTGAAAAAAAACAATAATAAAAGTAGATAAAAATAATACATAAATTAATCCTCCACAAAAGAGGCTAGAGAGAAAGATTGATGAAAAGCTGAGAGATGAACAAGCAGGATTTAGAAAAGGTAAAAGTTGTACTGACCAAATATTAATTTTCAGACATGTACAACAATGTGTAGAATATAGAAATCCAATGTTGATGGCATTTGTGGACTATGAAAAAGACTTTGATAGTGTGCACCGGCCAATTTTGTGTAGAGTCCTGCGTATCAGAGTGTCTGCTCGTATCGGTATCGGTATCGGTTATTTATCTGGTATTGGTATTGGGGTCAGTCTAGAAAAAACTGGATATCGGTATGGGTATCGGTCTGAAAAATTTCGGTATCGGAATTGGTAACGGTATCATTCTAGAAACAATTGGGTATCAGTATCGGCATGGGTATCGATCTGAAAAATTTTGTTATCTGTATCGCCCTCCAAAGTGGTATCAGCACATCTCTAATAATTTCGCAACAGTGCGTTAGTAAAAGAATGTAACGTGGGATAATCAAGACTTTTTCTTTCACAACTCAATCTTTTATTTCTAATTTTTCAGCTACCTCTCTGACTGGCTGGAAAATTTTTATACATGCACTTTATTACTAAGATCATCTAGATTTTTATTTCTTCAGGCTTTTGTCAAATTAATTCTTTGTATACTTTTTCATATTATTTATGATAATACATCGCCCAGCAGTTTTAGTGAGCATTTACAAATCCAACATTCCCATTATTAGTAGTCCAGTATGAAGAAATTTAATTTTGGTTTTTTCAAAGATTTCTGTCTCTCATAAGTATCTAGGTCAGCAAAAGTCAAATCGGGTTTATGTGCAATGTATTGTTTAGGTAACCTTGGATTATTCGGAAAAGAATATACTACTATTTTACTTTGTATTATAACTTTTTTCCTCTGTAAAAGACAGTTGAATCCAATTTTAAACGTAATGGTCCTTCGATAGTGTTGCGTTTCGTGGAGTTGAAAGTGGGATGGGTGAGATAGTTCAAGAGGTTGAAATACCTTCCAGTTAAACAAAAGAAAACGATTGAGCAATTAGATTTTGATATAAATCCTAGCAAGAAGCTCACACAAGGTATTTCAAGATTTTCCCTTGAGAGACCCAGTATAGTCCCTTGTAGAAGAGAAATAACAGATTAATAATTTCACCTTGAAAACAGTGTGACCCTTTTTTTTACCCTGAGGAAGTCTTTGTGTGAGATTTATAACATGGTCACAACTGAAAGGAGTCTCCAGGATGTGAAACTACAAAATATATGCAATATAGCATGGCAGTATAGTATTATTTGTTTGTTGGTGAACTTTCTCTTTTTTTAAGTAGAAACTTTTTTTTTTTTTTTTGTCAATAATGGTTACATCTGCACTTGTTGAAACCTGGTGTAGATTTGTCCTGATCAAAAGCTACGGCTTCTTTTTTTGCTAGTAATGAATAAGGCTGCTTCACTGTAAGATAGTCGAACTATAATTAATATTTTCCCCTTTCCTTTCTCTCTTTCACTTGTTAAGGGTTAGTTCAAATTAGCATATTTTGGATCTTGTTAGGTTGTTAACTCAGGCCTTTAAGCAACAGTTTATAGTCAAGGTACCTCATTGTTCCAAAGTTTAGAACATATCTCCACATTAGTTAATCATTTGATAGATATAGAATTAATTAAGGATTTTATAATTATGCCATTGCTAATTCATCTTGCAGAGAAATTCCAACTGGGGTCTAGGACAAGAGGTAACAAAAGTAAAACTCATAGACGCTTCTTAAGGTTGAGGAAGGATTCAGAGTAAATGCTTGACCTTTGCTTCAAACCAACTTTTTGTCACTGTTCACAAATTATTCATATTTAATTTACATAATTTTTACCCCCTGGAGTTATATCTAGTCATAAGTTACAGTTCACAGTTAAGATACTCCATGATTCCAAAGCTAAGAACGTCCTCATGGTTGGTAGTGGTATGGAAATTTAAAATCAGACGAGCTTCAAACCAACTTTTCAAGTACTGCAATGAAGAGCGACTGTACTTTGCATTTTTCATCTCCTACTTGTATAGTTCAGCATTTAGATGCAAATAGTACAGTGTACGAATTTCCTTCCCTCGAAGCACAACAAATTGTTGTTAAAGTAAAATTTGTTAAAATAAAACATATGGAATAATCTCTCTCAAACTATAATCAGCCTGAGCTCTTTATAAATGAAATTCTGTTGATCAAATAGTCCCGACCAGCCAAAAAGGCGGACACTTTGCTATCCGTGTAGACACCTCAGGATTATGTATGCAATCGACGGATAAGTTTGCGTAAAGTGAATGGGTATTACAGACAAATACACACACAAAACACAGCCATTCCAACACCTTCTAAAAACATAACAGACACCTTACATGTCTCGAACGGTCGACTTAACCCCGCCATGATTCCTAGCTGCTGGAAGGAGGCGATGGTGGGTGGTACAACACAAAACATACACTACCGGGGTCTAGCGATGTCAGGCAGGACAGCCGGTCGGGACTACGGTCCACCCCAAAGCCAAAACCAAAGTCCTTCAAAAGAAGGCAACTGTGTTAGGGTACCCTAACACTTGCACGACTTTTTGCCACGAATTTTTCGTGGCAAGTCGTGACATTTTGTGGCAAGAACTGGAAGATCAAAAAAAAAAAAAAAAAAAAAATATTACCTCAAAATCACAGCTGACCTGTCCACATCGACACGAACTGGCACGACGAGTTTACGCATAGTTTGCGTATAGTTTGCACACTTGCCGCATCGTCCCGACGAGTTCACGAACAGTTCGCACATAGTTCACGAAATTTTTTCGTGACCAAAATTTTGAACATTTCAAAATTCTTGTCACGATATGCCATGATGTCACGACGGGTTTTCGAACACTTCACGCCAGTTCATGACTCGAGTCGTGACAATGCGTGCCACAAATTCGTGGAAGTGTCAGCCTGGCTTTACCCCATACAAATGGGAAAATGGCACGCTAATAGAAATGATTTTGTTGATCAAATAGTGAAAGAAATGGGCTGACTTGGAAATGTTAATTTAATTTTAGTTGTATCAGGAAAGATTTGTTAGTGAGGAAAATTTTCACCACACCTAGACCTACATTTTTTCCTTATATCTAATATTAAAAAAAAAAAAAACATCATGACATTTAGATCTATATCTATTACCAATACTGTTGCATGTCAGTCTCTCTGAGGAGAAACTATGATTTGGATACCATATGCCTTTACGTCCTGCTAACAAGATCAATTGACTGGTTTTTGAAACCTCTACTCAATTTACTATTACTTTATCACATAAGTAAAGAAAGTACATTTAATATCAAATAGCATTTTGTTATTTCAAAAGAATGAAGGGATTATTATTTGTGTTGCATCAAACAAAAGAAGTCATTAGTTCTGTTATGAGGCGGATTTTCTGCCAATGCTGCCAGATATATAGCAACCAGTAAAATACTAAAGTCAATCAATTGCATCCTTTGGATACACATTGAATAATGGAAATAAACTTTGGTGCCACTTAGTTCTTTTAAAACTGTTTGATATTTTTTTCGGAAGGGCCAAAGCCAACTATAGTAAAAAAAATTTAGCGAGGAAGATTTGCACCTACTCGCAGGGGTGCCCTTTCAGCTCGGAAAAGTTTCCTGATCGCTGATTGGTTGGACAAGATAATTCTAACCAATTAGCGATCAGGAAACTTTTCTGAGCTAAAAGGGCACCGCTGCGAGTCGGTGCAAATCTGCCTCATTAAAAAAAAATTGACTATAGAACATCGAGTTACTGTGAACTTGATCATTTATTTATTCTTGAATAATTATAAAACTTTGTTCATAAATATAGATAAACAATTGGACCCTGCGCCTAAACCGATCCAATATACCTATTTGTAAGCTGTTCATTTACTAATTTCTAGGTTGTTCATAAGCATTTATTTGCAGAGTCCCATTTTAACAAACTTCCCTTAATACCAATCTTTCAACTCCTGTTGCAAGTTTATTATTATTCATCTTTTTTGGTTTGACGTTGTAAGTTCCACACCCTTTATAGGTTAATCTATATAAATCAGGAGCCTTTCTTTACTCCATTACTAGATTTCTATAATTTGTAAGTGCAATTACTGTAAACAACCTATAAAAGCACATTTCCTTTTGGGAAACGATAAGAATTTTGATAATGATAATAATGATAAGGATGATTTTAGTAATAATAATAATAATGATAATTTTAATAACAATAATAATAATAATAATAATAATAATAATAATAATAATAATGATAATAATAATAATAATAATAATAATAATAATAATAATAATAATAATAATAATTAGGATGATTTTAATAATAGTAATAATAATGATAATTTTAATAATAATAATAATAATAAGGATGATTTTAGTGATAATAATAATAATGATAATAATAATAATAATAATGATAATAATAATAATAATAATAATTGAGCTATCTAGTTACAAATTAATAAGGTATATCCAGAACTAACGGAGAAGTCATATGCACTAAAAAAATCATTCATTGTTTCGTCAGTGTAAAAAGAAGACGTTTTGAAGAGATGATTCATTTTTGAAGAGAGCTATCTAATTTCTCTTCCTCTTGTTTTTGTTGTAGTTTTTGTTGTTTATATAGGAAATATTAATTTTAATGTTATTACCATTCTTAAAATATTTTATTTTTCCTTTTTTACTTTCCTCACTTGGTTATGTTCCCTGTTGGGGCCCCTGTGCTTATAGCATCATGCTTTTCCAACTAGGGTTATAGCTCAGCATTTACTAATAATAATAATAATAATAATAATAATAATAATAATAATAATAATAATAATAAAGGGCTGGTAAAATGCTTCTGCCGTTATCAGATTCATTACCCCAAGATTAGTAAAAAAATGTTAGTTTAAGATTGAAATAATCTCTGTGAGTATTTCAATAGTTTTCACTCCTGTCATCATTGTTTGGTGCATGTTATCAAATAATCTACCCTATGCCATTTGAACTACGGTGCGGTTTTAACTGTAATGATAAGGTTTCATTGACATGTATGTTCCATTTCATTTTTGTTGAACGTAACAAAGACGAATATACTACTGTTTGTCTTTATTATTGAAGGGATGACTAATTCATATCATAAATATGTAAACAATAATAAAACATAAGGGATCGAATGAAAATAAATAAGAATCAAATATAAACGGCTTAAGGAATTGTATCTTGTTATTGGAAATAGACTAATATAGTTGTACGTTTTATGAAAGGTAATATTTATATATTGTATATATATGTATACATATATATATATATATATATATATATATATATATATAATAATAATAATAATAATAATAATAATAATAATAATAATGTCTATATTTGATATTACTTCTGATTACTTACATAATTAATGTTGCTTGATACGTGTAACGCTATGGTGTGACATAAGATTTGCTCTTACAAAACACACACACACATATATACTGTATATATATATATATATATATATATATATATATATATATGCGTGTGTGTGTGTGTGTGTAATTTCAATTACAAGTCACATACATAGCAATCACCTTTACGGATCTTCAAGTAAAATGTCGAAATTAGGATGATTAGATATCACTGTCACCATCCTTATCATCAATTAGAAAAAAAGATGACCACTATAATTACCATCATGGCTTCGAGCATCGCGCTGGTAAATCGTTCACGTTATTCATAGTATCAAGAAGTATCCTTCTACGTGGTTTGATATAGCAGCAGTCGCTTATAATTTTGTTATCGCCTTGCAAATGGCAAAATCCAACTTTTTCTATATAGATACTTGGGAGTTTGTTCTTCCTACTCCTTCTCTCTCCATCCACCAGTAACCTAACATAAAGTTAATGAGATGATTGACGTATGTTGGTATAAAATACTAGCTTTCAAAAACAAATACTAGCTTTCAAAAACAACAACCAAACGAGACATTTGGTTCTTAGCCAATATCTTTGTTTTCAATACACATATTAATAATTATTATTATTATCATTACTAGCCAAGCTACAACCCTAGTTGGAAAAGCAGGACGCTATAAGCCCAGTGAGGAAAGGAAACAAGGATATAAATAAATGATGAGAACAAGTTAATAATAAATCATTCGAAAAACAGTAGCAATGTCAAAACAGATATATTATTATTATTATTATTATTATCATTTGTTAAGCCACAACCCCAGTTGGAAAAGCAGGACGCTATAAGCCCAGGGGGCCCCAATAGGGAAAACTGCCCAGCGAGGAAAGGAAACAGGGACAAATAAAATATTGTAAGAAGAGTAACAACATTAAAATAAATATTTCCTATATAAACTATAAAACAAAATTTGTGAGGTAGTATATTCTGCTAGTATACCCGAGCTGTTGAAATATCGTTTAAATATTTACACATGCACAAACACAGATCCAACTCTTCCGGAAAATTTTTGAGAGTGCTTGGTTTCCTGGTCTACAGTTAGAATCAAACAAACGCCGACACGCAGGGGAAAACGTTCGTCAGATGTCTTTAGTGTTCCCATGACAAAACAGATAAAGGGTTGCTCTTCTTACTACTTCTATGTAATGGGCGGAACCTTGTCCAACCTCAGTTAATGAATACAAATATTGCAAATCTTTATACCATATTACATATTGTGGTATCATTCAATGACTTGGCTATCCACTACTAGATACACACACGCACACACACTCATATAAATGTGTGTGTATATATATATATATATATATATATATATATATATATATATATATATATATTTCATTATTTTTCATAAACTATCTTTTCTATAGAGGCCCAGTAAACACCTTAAAGGGAGGGTGTCTGGTGGGGGGGGGGGGGGGGGGGCAATTTCCCTTTCCCTGGGGGAGCCCGACCCTAAGCAAATAGGGAAATCAGTATTAGGGGTTGAGGAGAGAAGTTAAATGAGGATTCTCTACACAGCTTGTAAAATCTGATATCATTTTCTAAATGTAATTTGATAACCGTTAATGTTCTAGCAAATATTGCTAACCTAATTCATTATTAGTCGATTCGTAGTAGCAGTATCAGTAGAATAAAGTAACTGTTGTTGTTGGAAGGTTGATTAGTAAATCAAGCATTAACTTTGCACAGTAGATAATCAATGATGGATACAGTAAATACGTATGACCACATAGCACCTTGAATACCACGATTAATACAGTACTCTATTAATCCTGCTTGAATACAACCAGAATTTAGTGGTCAAAAATAATTTGTTTTGAGGTAAAAAGAGACCACTATTACATTCATTGAAAACTGAGAAATTTGTTTTATTGACAAATCATAAAAAAAAGCTGCTTAGTCTTAGAACAACGTATTTTCCGAAATTTTTTTCTTGAAAGTGGGATATACTTTTTCACAAAATGTATCCTCTTCTAAATTGCCGACAAAAAAGCGCAGATTGCATATGCTTAAGTGATTCCCTACGATAAAATCCTGAGTCTAATTTAATGATTATATAATTGCTAGTCGTTAATAGGGTTCCACCGACTCGCCTGGACGGGCCGGAAAGATGTCCAAACTTGATCATTTAAGAGGAAGTAAAAGTCGTAAAGTAGACTGAGGTAGTATGGTCATGTCATGAGAAGAGGTGAACAGTATATTGGGAGGAGAGTGATGGAAATGGAGGTACAGGAAACGAGAAGGAGAGAGATACCAAAGCGAAGGTGGGTGGACTGTATCAAAGATGACCTTCGATCAAATGGATTAACCGGTGATGAAGTGTGGGAAAGGGGTAGATGGAAAAAACTGGTCAGAAACATCGACCCCTCATAGAAGTGGGAAAAGATGCAAAGAAGAAGAAGAAGAATAATTGCTAGTCGTTGGATATCATGCTGACTCCTTATCAATTTCCTTCATAACGTTATTCTCATCATGATTCAAATAGGCTGTACCAACCGTGTGTCACACAATTGTACATAATTCCTTTTGTATATATTATGCTTGTATCTGCGCTCTTCCCTCGCACTAAAAAGAACCTGAATGATCATGTCTCCGGTTTTGCTCTGTAACATTGTCTGTCTCTCGAACATGTTATGTCCTGTTGCCTTGAGGTTTTGTATATCAAGGAGAGTGTTCCATAATAAACAACTCAGTTGATTGCATCCTGCCTTTGAGTTCACAACCCTCTCTCTGCCCGTCACAAGGCTTAACTTTTTATTATGAAGTTCCTATTTACAGCGTCCTTTTTAAGTGAACAAGTGCTCGCTTTGGTGTGGGCCTTTGGAATGATTGAATTACCCCAGATAGATACATTGTTATCCTTGAAATCTAGTTTGGAGTGTTTGAGCAATGGCCATGCCAGCTCCTCAGCCTGTCAGGGTACGTAGTTAAACCATAATTTCTAAAGCTGATGCCGTAAGCAAGGAAAGGAGAAGACAGAATAATTAAAGATCATGAAAATAAGTTTTTATTTTCCTTTGTATCCATGAATCACATAGTTGAGGAGCAATGCCCTTGGAGTTCTATAAATTGCCTCTCTCTAGATTTTGTTTCTGAGCTTCTTCCTCTACCCCTTGACATTTTCTAGGTCATTATTCTTTAACATTTATGTTCCTTTCTTTCATTCTTGATTCATTTATTTAATGGACATACTCGGTATTTTTAAAATGAATGGTCTTCCGAACCTGCGCTCGTCTTAGGCCGTTAATTTTAGTTCCTATCTTCTCACTATCCCTCCAGAAGAGAAATCATTCCCGAGCGGCAGCATCAATTGATACCTTCATTGGACCATTCCTTGAACCTGGAACCATTAGAAATTTTTGTGAAGTCAAGACCAGATATTACTTAGCTGGATTCAGATATTTTTTTCTTTTATTGATTAGTTATACAGTGGGTAAACTTCTACATTTAGCTCATATCATTTACATTTCTATACTAAAGCTCATATCTTATAGATGCAAAGTTGCAAATACAGAGTTACATATTAAAGTTTATTTTTTTACCATAAGGTTTTTATCAGCATATATCTATTATAAAAAAATCGACTCTTTATATATTCAATTATTTTCCTTTCATTGTCATTTAATCCGGCTTTGTACCGAAACCAAACTCCATTTATATAATCAACAATTAACATCACTGCTGTATTTCGATATTTTTCTGAGTATCCTTTGAAATTTAATCTTGAAAACTTTAGTGGGTGTTTCATATCTATCTTACATACATTTCTCAATACTGACATGAACCAATGGTAGACACTTTTAATACGCTTGCAAAATTAAACCAAGTGAATTGTACTTTCTGTTTGTTCACAAGAAACACACAATCTGGAATGGGAAATATTCATCTAGAAGAGCTTGTTTTTCGTTGCAAAGACTTCATGTACATACTTAAGCATGATTTCCCTGTTACATGTATTAATAAAATTGTTATTAACTTTTTTTTCCAACTATCTTCCTTGTTCAATAATGGGTAATTATCTTCAATAGTTGCACTGTATCCATCTTTTATTAAACATCCGCATATAGTCTGAGTACTAACTGAAGGGCATGTTTCATATTTTATCATTTTATGTAACACTGAAATAAAATCGAAAGCAGCCTTGCTGTGGCTCAAACTACATTATATCTTTGCACTTAGTTTTGTGTCTGTTTGTATCTAATAATGCAGTCACCAACATTCGTTTACAACGGAAGCAGCCTTGCTGTGTCTCAAATTATATCAAGTCATGCACATAGTTTTGTTTAAGTTTGCATCTAATAATTGTCAATACCTCTCTATTCCACTTTCTTTTATTTGTCACTTTATTACTTAAGCGAACTTTGGAGTTTTAACAATAAACACAATCCTGCTAAAATTCTTATCTCTTCATACCTTCTAATATTTACGTTTATTTGACTTAAGTTTATTTATCTTTTACCTTTCTATTTAATCGTTTACATGAAAATCACTTCACTGGAAATTTCATTAATTGCTTATCATTATGTATGCCTTATGAATCAATTTAATGACCTACCTTTTTCCACTTTCTTCAGTATAGCTGTATTATTTATTTCACACATATACTTATTCTACATTCGCTGTTATGGCGAATACACACTGAAATAAAATCATTATAATAAGAAGTGCAAAAGATAGCAACGTTCTTTATGTTTACAAAGTCTAGAAGATATACAGTCTTAAGCTTACAATAATATCCAATAAATTCATAGCCCATCGTTTTTTTTTTTAAACAGTCTTGTAACACGTGAAGAAAAATATTGACATAGTTTTTACTACCACTGGTATCATTCCAACACATCCATTTCCTCTTGGCATATACCACAGACCAACAAAACACAGACGGGAAATGTCTATGGGCGGATTGTAATCACGAGACTAGTGCTGCCACCAAGCGTCAAAGTATACCCGCATGACAAAAATGGTTGGAAGGACGCACCAAATGCGTAGGTGCTGTGCATACAATTGCACAAATTCAGTAGGAGCAGCCCGAAATGTCATTTTTCACCTTTACCACTAAAGAAGACAATCTAGAACGATATGCTTTAGTAGTTTTAATGATGGAGTCATTTTGATTTGGTAAACATTGTCCCGACAGTGGTGGTCATGTTGACTCCATTGAAGGTCGTGGGTACTGACAGTTGTCAGAGTGATGGATCTAACTGTTAGCTTACGATAATAAGATATTGAATTTGAAATGACCTTGAATATTGTACATTTACAATACAATGATAATCAATGGGATGTAATCGTTGAGTAAATAATAATCAATAAGAGGTACCAACAACACAGGTTAAAACCATACCACTTATTCATGTGTATGTACAATAGTGTTTAATCCGTAATCGTTGTATTTTCCATTCCACTGGTAATTAAAAATACATTTTTCTACTGATTTACCAACATCGGTACTTAGTGGGTAAATATGTGATATGTACAGTCAGCGGCAAATGAAGTGTCGCCACCCCCGTTTCACTCACTCTCTAAAATCTATAGACGATAGAAATTGGAGGCAAGATTAGAAACTAGGAAGGTTAATACTGTTATTTTTCCTCCAAAGTTAGAAACTAGGAGGATTAATACTGTTATTTTTCCTCCAAGGTTAGAAACTAGGAGGATTAATACTGTTATTTTTCCTCCAAGGTTAGAAACTAGGAGGATTAATACTGTTATTTTTCCTCCAAGGTTAGAAACTAGGAGGATTAATACTGTTATTTTTCCTCCAAGGTTAGAAACTAGGAGGATTAATACTGTTATTTTTCCTCCAAGGCTAGAAACTAGGAGGATTAATACTGTTATTTTTCCTCCAAGGTTAGAAACGTCCCCATATGGGGGGAGGGAAGTTAAGAAAGAAAGGAAAGGGCAAAGATTTTGGGGGTGAGGGAAAGAACGATTAATGACGAGCAAAGTAACAGTTTTTTCACTTATCAAAAAATTGTTTTTTTCATCTGAGATTTTGTAACTTAGAAGATATGATCAAAGTAGTAAAAACCGTTTTAAACAATTTAATAACAGCATGTAAATAAAACCACGAATTCTGTTCTCAAGTATGATAAACCTTTCCTATCGTATTTTATGTATCATAACCTATATATGATAATGATTGAAGTTGAAATTATTGGGTTTGGTAATAATTCCTACATTTTATATGTTTTCTTATTTGAGAATCTGAGAAAAACGTCTTACTACAAAACCATTTTTCTTAAGAAATTTCAACCAGAATACGACTATGTTAATGTTCTTAAACAATGGCAATTAAAAACTAAAACTTTTAAAGACATCTTTATATTGGGCTATCATTTATTATTTCAATTACTATTTTATATACATTTAATTGACACACTAATAATTTGTGCGAACTAGATTTTTTTTTTTTTTTTTTTTTTTTTTTTTCATTAGAAGCCTGCCCTGATAGTTTTCATGGCTGTTACCATTTTTTTTTAATGTTTCAAATACTACTGTGAAGCATTGACAGGAACATTATTGTGATTATATAATGAACAGATCTAGGCATTTTTCCATCTTTTATTTAACAAATCAAGTTAAGAAATACTTACAGATAAATCTTATGACGTATGTCAAATTTCAACTATTCTTATAAAATTAAACTTTTTCTACTTCATTGATTTCCCAATTTTCAAAATAATGTGATATGGGATATGTTTACTTCTCAGGTTTTAGTAGATTAATTATATCTTTATTTTGTAATGCTTGTTAAGTTAAATTAGTTATGAAAACGAATAGTAAATATCAATATATATTTAAATAGAATCATTTATTATTCAAGTATGTAATCAAAACAAACCAAGTAAAATAAACAAAAAATTACGTTTTTAGTGAGATGTCTATCCATCTCAAGCATCAACAGCATCATCGAGACGTTTAGACATAACAAAAACTATATTTGGTATATTTTCGGATGAAATCGAATAGAGACTCCCATACCTCAAAGGCTTTTGTTTCGATGGCTTGGCTAATGGGGTGTTTACATAAGCTACAAACCGTAATTGCTTGTATATGTCCTCTTACTCTCTGGGATTTAGGGCGCACCCATTAGCTGGCCAACCATAACGTCCATTTCTGGGTGACGATTTAACCACTTTTGCACCACTTGATTCTTATGAATCAGGCAATTCTCAGGCACCAAAACGATAGGGAGTGTATTAGGAATAGCTATAGCTCTCACTGTTGGAAGAATACTTCCTCCAATATTTCAAAATATTTGAAATTTGACAAGCTCCCGTGGCCCTTTGGCCGGCATCCAACCCCGGAAATTAACAGACTCTTCCATTCTCGTTCCTTTTTTAAATATTGTTTTCTTCATAGTGGGTGTTGCCCTTCTTCAATCGTGCTATACCTGTGCTTCTACAGAAATATAGTATTTTTTACGTGGGAACATTAAACTTTTCTAAAATTCGGGATCATCGGGAGAGTATATCACAAAGCTAATCCAAGGCGACACTCCTTCTGCTGTTGCATTATTTTCTTTATCAGCAGGGATATAGCAATTAATATTAGCTTCATGAATGCATTATGCGTTGTCTTGAGGTGCTTAGGTGAAAAAAAAAATTATTTTAGGAAAGGCAATTTCTACAATATTTTATTGAAGAGTCTTGATACAAAATATCAGGAGTATAAGATAAATGATAACATCTGGCTGTTCTTGGGAATAAGAAAATAATGTTTCTGGGAGACCTAGATCCCTACTTTGAAATCAAATTATCTTTAATAAGTATAGAAATACTTGATTTGTAATATAAATACATTACTGTGCTCGGCTGTATATCTTAGCAATCCATGTTTGCCAACGGTTATACTTGTATAAGCGGATGAGCAACTTGGTGGAGTAATGAGAGCTTTGGGTGTGGAGAAAATGCCCCCTTAAATCTCTATGAAGTCACTGGCAGCAGGGTGACGGATTGGGTTTAAGGCAATGGACAAACAGTCTCTTCGGCTTTTACTCCTGATGCCTGGCGGTTGATCTTACTAGAATAAGTATGGACCGGCAGGGGTCTCTTGCCTTAGTTAGATAGGCACTGCGCATCACAAGGAACTGGCTATCCTTTGATGTATCTAGCCAATGAATCATCTATGGATTTAGTCTGTCATGAATAGAGAATATGAAAGAATGCCCCCAGTCCCGTGCGTAGCGGGGTGCTAAGAATCTCCCAGTTTATAAATACTAAAGAAAAATTGAAAATACGTAATTTGAATGAAAGAACCATGAATCCGATTGGGAAGTTACAGAGTGAATTTATGAAATATTGTTTGGATATCTTTCCCCTAAGTGAAAAACTTTGTAAGGGGATTGGTGAGGAAACTTTAGACCAAGGGAATACATATATTTACTCAGGAAGATCAGATGGAGTTGGAAGAGAAGGGGTAGGAATGATGATGACACCAAGAGCAGAAAAGTCATTAACCGAGTGGAGAGTTGTAAATAGTAGATTGTTACCAGCAAATCTCAAATCAAAGCAGTGTAATATGAGTATTATAGTTTGCTATGCCCCAACAAATGATTCCCCTGAAGAAAGGAAAGATGAATACTATGAAGAACTGCAGAGGATAATAGATGAGATCCCTGAGAGAGATATGAAAATTGTGATTAGCGACTTCAATGCTAAAGTCAGAAGAAATAATCAAGGGATATAGAATGTGATGGGTGTCGAGGGTCTTGGCGAAGTTGTAAATGAAAATGTAGCACATTTCATAAGTTTCTGTTCAGCAAACAATCTTGTCATTCGAGGTACTCTATTCCAACATAAGAATATCCACAAGTATACATGGACTTCACCATGAGGCAATTACAAAAATCAGATATATCACATTGCCATTATTAAAGAGAGAAAGAGAACTCTGAGAAATGTAAGAAGCTATAGAGGTGCAGATATTGGCGGTGATCACCAGCTCCTCATTGCCACAATGAAATTAAAACTGAAAGCACCCAAGAGAAATATAGATAGAATACCTAGGTTTGTTCCAACTAAGCTTTTAGAGGAAGAGCACAGAGAAACATTTGCAATTGAATGTAGGAATTGATTTGCAGACTTAGAGACTTTAAGAGACGAAGAACAGACAATTAATGAAGAATGGTGTGATATTTAAGAACATATATCAGTCAGTTGGTAGGGAAGTCTTGGGACACACATTTACAAGGAGAAAGCCATGGATATCGAATGATACTTGGGATACTCTAAAAAGGAGACAAAGACAGAAATTGATTATTGAAAGTTTTCGAGGAAGTAATGAAAATTACAAGGTAGAGCATGCTAGGAATTTCAGTATTGACAGTGAGGTCAAAAGAAAAGCCGGGAATGACTGGAGATAGTATTTAGACAGTAAAGCAGATGAGGCTGACGAAGCTATAAATTAAGGAAGTGGCTATGGTGTAAGAATTGCTCATAGAATTATTAATGAAATCTCGACTGGGGCAAAGAAGAAGAAGCATATACCCATCATAAAGAGAGATGGCTCTGTTACAGCAACAGAAGACGAAGAAAGACAACGTTGGATGGAACACTTTAGTGAGGTTATGAATAGGGCATATGAAGGGAATAATTTGATTGATATACCTGAAGCTGATGAAGACCTTGATGTGCCCATGAATGAATTCAGTGTGTTTGAAGTCAAAGCTATCCTTAAAAAACTAAAGAAATGGAAAGACCCGCGATATGATGGAATAACTGCCGAGATGATATTGGCCGAAAATGAAGTGACTCCCAGACTACTTACAAGATTATTTTGTAAAATGTGGCATGAAGCGGCTAAACCTGATGAATGGGAGTTAGGAGTGTTGATGAAAATAGCTAAAAAAAGAGACCTGACTGATGGCAATAATTACAGAGGCATAACACTTACCTCAGTTGTTATGAAAATATATAGTATGCTTATTCTTAAGAGACTTGAGAGAAAGATTGATGAAAAACTGAGGCATGAACAAGCAGGATTTAGAAAATGTAGAAGTTGCACTGACCAAATTTTCATTGTGAGACATGGTTTACAGCAATGCGTAGAATATAGAAATCCCTTCTTGATGGTATTTGTGTACTATGAAAAAGCCTTTGATAGTGTTCACTGTCCAATTTTGTGGAGAGTCCTGCGTTATTATGGAATTCCTCTTAGATATGTAAATTTGATTAAGTCGGTTCATGAGCATAGTAAGTGCAAAGTTAATGTTAATGGAGTCTTATCAAGTGAGTTTCCAGTGAACAGTGGAGTACTCCAAGGGAATGTGTTGTCACCTATGTTTTTTTATCCTCCTCATGGACTTTGTAATGTGTAGAACAGTCAGATGGTGGAGAAGGATTGGACTGGATTGGTGATAGGAATTTAGCAGACCTAAAGTATGCTGATGATGCTGTCCTTGTTAGTAGAACATCACAGGATTTGCAATGATTACTTACCAGAATGCATGAAATATCACACGAGGTTGGGCTGAAGATAAATAGAAGAAAGACAGAGATTATGAGAATGGAGTATACAATAGAAGATGAAATATCATTTGAAGGAGAAAGTATTAATGAGGAAGAATCATTTAAGTATTTACGAACTATGATCTCAAATGCAGGGTCTTTAGAATTAGAGTTTAGTGAAAGATTGAAAAAAGCAAATCAGATAATAGCTAGGTTAAACAAAATTTGGAAATCAAATCGCCTAAAATTGCATATAAAAATCAGACTATATATCAGTTTAGTAATATCAGTTTAATGAGATTGGTATTACTCTATGGACATGAGTCACGGTATGATAATGAAACAATCTCCAATAGATATAGTAGATTTGAGAATAAAGCCATCAGAAGGGTATTGGGAGTTAAATGGCAGGACAGGATTAGAAATGAAACTATAAGAGAGATTACTCTAGTGCCATATGTGGATGAGATCATGATGAGGGGTAGATGGAGATGGTTTGGGCATGCTCTTCTCACTCACCAAGAGAGATTAGTTCGCCAAACGTTCAGCTGGGCTCCACATGGCACTAGAAGAATTGGAAGACCCAGGCCTACATGGCTAAGGACTATGAAGCGCGTAGTAGGAGATGATGAATGGAGAAGTATTGAATTAAAAGATCAAGACAGAGACGACTGGTGAAATCTAACCGAGGCCCTTTGCGTCAATGGGCGTAGGAGGAGATGATGATGATATAATTACACGCCCCCAAACACACCCACGACTTATAAAAGTTCGAGCCTTGAGGACGAAAAATGATGAATATGTGTATAGAAACCCCTACCGGCTTAGTCATGAAACATAAGCAAAACACTAAGCAATGATCTGCTGACCAGAAAGTTATACAGATTAAACACGACATAACGATTATCAGAATCCAGATAGCTATCTGGAAAACACTTCTAATACATTAATGCATTATGGCGTGACAGCATTTCCCGATTTTAGAGACATGAGGTTTTTTAAACATTTTAGTTGAATTACCATCAAACGCAAGTTGCTCTAAGAAATTGACAAACTTGAGTATTAATTTCGACATCAGTATTGTAATTTTCTTGCTTGATGATAAAACTACCGAACAAGAATTGTATATAACCACGAATTTAGTCCTTAATCACAGATTTCGTGTGTTTTTATGACGAAAATACATAAACTAATTTGTTCATGATTGATAGAATTAGTTATAAGTTTATATTATCATGAAAAGAGAGAGAGAGAGAGAGAGAGAGAGAGAGAGAGAGAGAGAGAGAGAGAGAGAGAGAGAGAGATTTCTAGTATTCTTGGATTTACTAATATTAGTGTTAAATATCCTCATGTTTGTTTTATGTTCATAATATCTATCACATTAAACAAATGAACTCTGCGACCCACACTACAGCATTGAAAATGTCACCCTTCACCATAAGAGAAACTTTCGCCTGGTTCCAGTGCGCTGAAGTTTAGTTGTACATCAAGGATGTGACTTGCTCAAGCACCAAAGCAGACTATGTCCCCGAGAACACTTTCCCTGAAATCTCCCACTGCCTTTGTGACTTAGGGGACGCCCCCTAGCATATGACGTCCTAGAAAAATATCTCATGGAGCAGTACGCACCATTTCCAGCCACCCATATAGACAACTTAATTTTTAGCGCTCTCAATAGCCCTTGGACTACCAAAAGGCTTCGCTCGCCCTCAGGGAAATGACCAGTATTGCCAACTTATAACCTGCTGCAGACGGCTTTCCACAGGAAGTGAACCTACCTCGTACCCTTTGGGTACAACAGTTAACCAAACCTGTCCTCGATGACATCCGTGATATTGATAACTTGGCCATGAAAGACATAATGAAGAAAGTCGACTCCCTCATGGACGGCCACGTCACCACCTTCAAGACCACCATCAACGCCTCCACTCCTTATGAAGAGGACAACTATTGAAAACAGACTGAAGCCAATGTGAATGCGGTAAGACACAGATCCCCCCTTGACACGCCGGATCGGTGACAAAGCTGCCGACCACCCACATATGCCACCCCTTGCTCATGGCCCAACCAATGACCCTTTCCAGCCACTCGCTGATTCCCATCAGCTACAGTTGTGCTACTACCACTCCAGAATCGGGGCTGCTGTGAAGAAATGTGTGGATGGTTATCAGTGGCCAAAAAACGTGTAAGTAGACCATCACTTGTGGCAGTGGCCTCCCATGTCACTAAGCTTTTGTTTTTACATGATGCAGATATGGGTGTAGGGTTGTCGGTAGACACTGTTGCTTGTTGTTCCATTCTACCAAAGTCACTCTCCTGGACACAGAATGGTAATTTTAAATTAATATTTCTACTATGTCAATGGATAAGAACCATTTCTTGCAGCTGCATGAAATTTTGTGGGGTGGTTTAATCTCGCCTGTTCTTTTGAGCAAAATCATCAATTTTCCAGTTACTGTTTGGCTATGACTGGAGATGGATTTACAGTATTTCTTTTAGCCGGGTAGTGCTAATCAGTCTTCATTCAGCAACCTGAATTACAAAAGTTGGTAATTACAATTTGCCCAGTGAGGATACCCTCAGATGAGTACCCTGTTAATCTTATGAGAGCTTGTTGCTCTGTGTATATCTCCATTTAATGGAAAAAATACTGTCACCTATAAGTCTTTAAGATAAATCACCTATAAGAGAGTCCAGTGACCTCATGGATCACTTGAGAAGAGTCATAGTACTCTTAACAAAAGACCAATAATCTCAATGTATAATGTTAAACTAACATACTTATGTATATATTTTGCTGTTCATGGCTTGGGATACTACTACCACCCCCCCCCCACAGGCTCCTCACTCCCAGAGGAGGTGTGCCCTTGCCTTCTCTAGTCTATGATATGGGGAGGACAAACCAATCCGGGTAGGACAAACCATATTGTAGACGGAAATGCAACATAAAATATACAGGAAAATTACCATAAAAAAATAGACATCTTACTCTTAAATGAAAATTTAAATATTGTATATAAAAATGTATACAATAAATAGAAAATAATTCGAGTAATTTCTTCTTATGGCCTTTTTAATTATAGTATAGAGTAACCAAAGAGAAAATATCAATATCGGTTTTATACAATCTCATCAACATCTTCCCTCTGGTTGCAGGCAATATGGGCCTGAACAGGTAGGATAGTGGTAGGAATAGGCATTTCTTCATCCCTCAATTATACTTGTTGGGGTTTACGTCATAATTTCGCAACACAAACCACCATCTCCAATTTACCATTTTCAAAATCGCTATTACGCTTGCACTTGTGACTATCATCAGTGTTGGTAGTCACTATCAGTTTCCAAAGAAAATCATTCAGCTTCCTCGCCTTTCCATTATTATAAGTTTAATTAACAGTAAGATATTCACATCTACACGTTCTCTAACATTGCCTCGTATCCAGGCTGAACTCTAATCCCGTAGCCACTTCTCCTTCAGGAACTGCCATGATCCCCGCAACAATTGACCTCTTTGTGTTTGTATCACGCTCACTCAGCAGTATATCATATCTATTGCTAGACACAGCAATACTGTTACAGCACTTAGTTCACTACATCAAGCACACACATGAGAACATATTTTTATCATGAAGTTTATCTATAACACATGTCAAAAGAAGAAATGATGTCTGTTCAAACAAAAAAATCCTATTCACCAACTCCGGGAATATCGCCTATGCAGGGAAAAGCGGGTACACTCTGATTGACACTTTTGAAAACTACATCTTCCGGAACAACATGTATGTGTGTCTGATGATGTTCAGACACTGCTCTACTAATAAGGTTTTGTATCACTACTTTGCTAGATTTAACCATCTTTACTCGGTATGGACTCAAATGTGCTGGCTCTAGTTTGTTTTCTATGTTGTAATCATTTTGAATACACACGCTCGCCCACAAATATCTTGACCGGTGATGTTTTGAACCGTCCATCATACTATGTCTGTGTTTTACTTTAGATTTTCTCAAAAACTTTTACGTGGTGCTCATTACACCCTTTAACCGATTTAACAAATATACTTGGTATTGTTCAGTTGAATAATTCGGCAACTCTTGTGAATTTATCAGGATTGTATACGGTAACACAGGATCCTGTCTATAGACTAAATATTAAGGTGTGTATCTGAGCGATGATTATATACAATGTTCAAGGCTAGCTCAGCTGTAGGAAGCATAATGTGCCAATGAGGGGGGTCATCGGCCACTATGTGATGTAATATTTGCCCCACTTCCTTATTATTAGATTCCATTAAGTCATTAGATGAAGGCCTATTTGCAGTCACTGAAGTGTTCAATGTTTATCAAATCTGTGACCATTTCGTCACCATACTTATAAAATCAAAACCATTATCACTTATCAAAATGTTTATGGTAACCAAACCCAGTAATGATAGAGCACAGTGCTTGGGGTAATGAATTTGCTGATTTATCTAACATTGCGTAAGCATAATTGTAATGAGTAAATGCGTCCACAAATACACGCATATACTTATGTTGTATTAAACCAGTAGGAAAGGGTTCTACCACGTCCATGTGCACCCTATAAAATTTAACAGGAATCTGGCTTTTGGTACAGTGTTTTTATGGTCTTTGAAACAGTAAAAGCATGCCAACAGTTCATATACTTTTCTATAGATGTTTTTTATTCATAACCTAAAGAAGGAGTCGCATACTCTCCTTCATGTTCTATCAATCCCCAAATGCCCTGCATTTCTTATTCCTGATCTAGATGTTAATCTTTGGCACTGTCAATCAATTAGTTCATTATGCATGTTGCATAAGATTTTTCATAATTCTGACCATCCTTTACATTCAGATCTTCCTGGACAGTTCCATCGTGTTCATAATACTAGGCATACAGTTAACTTCAATATTCAGGCCTTCTACATCATGAGACTCAATACTATACAGTATTCTAGAAGTTTTATTCCAGCTGTGACCAAGTTGGGGAATGATGTTCCTAACTGGGTAGTTGAATCAGTAGAACTTCAAAAGTAAAAAGGTGGCAGCATCTTTTTTATGTTGAACAGGCTGACATAAGTCTTTTTATAGTCTATATGTTAATTATCTATTTTAATTTTTAATTCTTATATCATTTATTTATTTCCATATTTCTTTTCCTCACTGGGCTATTTTTCCCTGTTGGAGCCCATGGGCTTATATCATCTTGCTTTTCCAACTAGGGTTGTAGCTTGGCTTGTAATAATAATAATGATAATAATAATACGGACTTGCATAGGACAATTTGAATGGCTCGATTAATTAAAGAGGGAAGAAGGGATAACTGCACAAAATTTCCCTCCCCTCTTCTCATAAGATATAATTTTCTATAAAAAATTTCTCACGAGGAACATTAAAAAAGGATGGGTAACTGTCTGATCCACTTTTAATTACTGTTTGCATTCTTTTCATCCATCACTCTTTTTTTTTTTTTTCTGTTCCGTCTTGGACTTCCTTCATGTCCCAACCTCATAAGTCAATCACACCTGCATCATCAGAGCACTAATTCTGGATACTCCCACATACATTCACGTTGGCCATCTCTCTCTCTCTCTCTCTCTCTCTCTCTCTCTCTCTCTCTCTCTCTCTCTCTCTCTCTCTCTCTCTTATGAGTCCCATTTCCCAATCGTTCCTCGGGAAAACTTCCCTATTTTCTGTTTTTATTGACTGACTCAATATTTTGGGTGTGTTCTTCATTCCTCTTTTATGACCTAGTAGTTACTCCTATTACTGCACCTCTGGAGAGGGCATCAGCTACTTTGGTAGCTTTACCTTCCATGTGACAGAACCCTTCACGTTAAACTCTAACAATCTTCCAGTCCACCTCGCTTGTCTAAACGTCAAGTCTCCCTTGTAAAATAAATCAAGTAAGGGCTGATGATCAGTTCGCAACTCAATCGGCTGACCTTATAAAAAGAACTGATGCCTCTCCAGAACCTAAGGAATGGCCAATGCCGCTCAATCAATGGTACAGCACTGTAATTCTTTACTGACCATTTTAATGCCCTAGAAACCAAACTAAAGAGTTGCTTCCCACCCTCATCGTCTCATTGAGAAACCATCCCACCAATAGCTGCGCTACTCGCATCTGTTTCACCAAAATCGGATGATCAGATTATGGATATACGAGTAACCCATTGCTAGTTATGATAGCTTTCAATTGGTTAAAGGCCCTTTCTTCTTCAACTCCCCATTATATTACCTTTTGTTTCTTTAAGGCATCCAAGGGTCTTGCTATTTGTCCAAAACCTCTTATGAATTTACGGTAATACACTACGAGGCCAAGGAAACCAGCTACCTCCTTAAGGGTATGTGGCCTGGGGAAATCTTTGATAGCTTCTACTTTACTGGGGCAGGGTTGGATACCTTCTGGGATTATTATATGACCTAAAGATTCGACCTGCTTACAGAAATGTTTGCACTTTGAGGAAATTATTTTCATACTATTATGGCACAATGCTTTTAAGACTTTATGAATGCTTTACAATGTTTCTGCCTTTTACCCTGTAATCATTATATCATCAAAATAACAAGGACAATTTGGACAATTAAAGGAGGTAACACTGCTATCATTACTCTAGAAAAATGACTGGGAGCATTTTCAACCACAAAAGGAAGAATATTAAACTGAAATAGATGGCCGTTGTCAATAAATGCCGTTTTCCCTGAATGGGTATTTGATAGTATCCAGATTTTAAATCAATAGTTGTAACGTATATAGTATTCCATACCTTTACAAGTGATTATTCGATCAAGGATAATGGAAAAGCATTGTTCTTAGTGACTGCATTCAACTTCCTATAATCAACACACAATCTTAATGAGCCATCTTTTTCTCTTACTGCTACAATTGGAGAAGCCCAGGGGGATTCGCTCTACTCGATAGTCCGTTGTTCCCTTAATTCACTAATTTCTCTTTCTATCTCTCCTTGGAAATGAACAGGTACCCTTTAAGGCCTTGACCTGATCAGCTCCACCTTCCTGTTTCAATGCTAAAGGGAAATTGATCAATCCAACCTAGTGGCTGGTCTCCAATTGCAATTACATTGGATTAACCATTGGCAATGTTACTAACTACAGGTTGCTATTCTGGCGGACATTCTTTTCGTGCTTTCCTAATTAAGTTCTGAGAGCATTCATTTGTGCGGGCTGTAGTCTTGGCTCCCAAGATCCCATCATCAGTAATTTTGCACACCTCCAACTCACACATAGAACCACTTCCTAAAGGAAGTTAATTAGCGCAATTTCCGCCTTTTTCCCTTTCATTTTTGACAAGCCGTCTAAGACTATGTGCATTTATTTTTATGTGGTTTAACAACAACTTTGGTTCCCTATGGAAGAGTCCAAGACGAACTCACTGTTATACACGTAAGCACTTGGGGGGATACGATTTGTCCTTTCAAGTACCCCGGTTACCTTCCCCAATTGTCACTCCCCTCCCACACAGGCACTTACTGTTCCATATCTTTATATTGGCAGTATGGTTCCGCCTGACATAATTTTCATTTTTCCTCTTTCCCCACAAATCAATATTTGGTTATTCATAATAAAGTCAAGACCTTGTAAACCTTGGATAGGAGGAATACTTAATTTACATATGATAAAAAAAAATCATGTCCAATTTTCACAGATCCCACCTAAAAGTTGACTATCATTGTATGTTTTTCCTCTTTGCTTGTTGAGGATGATGGGTGTTACTGACTGTAACTGGCTCAAGGAACTTCCTTGTTCAAGAAACAAAACACTGTTCCCATGTCAATCAAGGTTTGGATTGACTAGTCTGGCGGATCTATCCTAATCGCTAGGAATCCGCACCGCCATGGGTGGCACAAGCTAAAGACCTTGCTTGAAACACCGTTGCGCCCTGTTGCCATCTCTAATGCCACGGGTGAGGTTAGGAGTACCGAGATAGGTGCCACTTGCTGCATGCCAGTTGACCCCCGCCCCATTGTGCCGGGTCTGCTCGTGCTCGCTGCTTCATCGACTGCTGCTGCTGTCATGCAGGGAGGGCATTGCTCTACCTCGTGGTATCCTTCCTCTGCCTCCTCTTAATTGGGGTTGGCATTTCGAGTTGCGGAACTATTGCAATCCCTGTTTATACGTGTAGCAAAACTTAAAATTGACTCACCTACTCAAATTTTTGGTTAATAACTTTCTTTCATATCACCTTTTCTTGTATTGGGCAAGAGATATTCCCCAATTAAACTTCACTTTATTTCGGTGTAATATCTTAGATTGTCCTGTGGCCAACACATTACCTCCATTGTCAGAGCATCTTTTTGTTACCTAATTACATGTATTGCTTTTTGTTTTTCTAACCACCTGTATGTGGCCACTTCAGAGTCTCTCGAAATCACTTTGATTGTTTGAAACCCTTCAGAAGGCCATTGGTTGTCGAAATGCCTAACACTTGCCTGAAGTTCTGGCAATTTTCAAACTACGGAATTTTGAGTACCCACACTCGGTTGTGGATGTGCGTTTACACTTGTGCGCATCTGAACTTCGCTCATGTGCTTCAGAGATACTGTAGCTGTGTGCTGCCCTTCTCCTCGTTCGCCTAATAATCTGCTTAATAACTCAGTTAGATTATCTAACCTATATTCTAAGTCCTACAATTGTTGTTCTTGTCTATAATCTTCTTCAACACCACTGTAACCTACTGCTCCTTTGTTTTCATCTCTTGAAACAGCAATGTCTGCTGTGTTAAACCTCGCTGAACTAGGCATCTTGAACTTTTGTTAAACCAGATTAAAGTACTACTTCACTCACAACATACTCAAACAGACGTGTACTACTCCTGACACCTATGATGTCCCTTGTCAACAGATTGATGATATATCATAACATATGTTTTTCAATTATTACAAAAAGTTTGTGATTGCATAGACGGGTACCTTATTAATATTGTGAGAGTTCAAGTGGCACTGTCAATATGATGAATCTACTAAATTTGTCGAAATCTCTGTGATGGAAATATACTGTCACCCATAAGTCTTTAATTTTAAGACATGTCACCAGTAAGAGAATCCAATGATCTTACATATCATTTTATAAGAGTCATGGGACTCTTAAAAAGGTCAGTGATCACACTATATAAAATCATACTATCATGTACACATCTATATATATTTTCCTTTTCAGGGCTTGGGACACACAAATATATTTATATATATATATATATATATATATATATATATATATATATATATATATATATGGGTGTATGTTTGTAGTTACATATAAAAATCAGATTATATATCAGTTTAGTGAGATCGGTGTTACTCTATAGACATGAGTCATGGTATGACAATGAAACAATCTCCAATAGATTTAGTACATTTGAGAATAAAACCCTCAGAAGAATATTGGGAGTTAAGTGAAAGGACAGTATTAGAAATAAAACTATAAGAGAGATTACTCGAGTGCCGTATTTGGATGAGATCTTGATGAGGGGTAGATTGAGATGGTTTGGACATGCTCTTCGCACTCCTCAAGAGAGACAAGTTTATCAAACGTTGAGCTGGGCTCCTCGAGGCACTAGAAGAGTTGGAAGACCCAGACCTACTTCGCTGAGGACTATGAAGCGTGAAGTAGGAGGTGATGAATGGAGAAGTATTAAATTAAAAGCTCAAGATAGAGACGAATGGTGAAATCTAACTGAGGCCCTTTGCGTCAATAAGCGTAGGAGGAGATGATGATGATGATGATGGTGATTTATGTGTGTATATCTATATAAATCATGGTGTCTGGATATTGCTTATCGTTTGTCAATTTTTTTTAGTGCAGTAAGTTTTTTTTTTTTTCCAAGATTTGCTGTGTGGACGATTGGTTGATGGAAACACATACTACTGACTCTCTGTATGCCTTGAGTCATTCGCCTCTTGCATTTGAGCATCTCCCCACATCAGTTTATTTTTTGTATAATCCTTTAATCCAAATGACAAAAGACTCTTCAGCACAAACATTTCTCTATCTTCATCATTATACAACTAGACTCCAAAACAGGAAGGATATTTAAAAGTAACTATGGCCTTAAATATATACTTAATAAAGCTAACAACATTAAAAACACCAACAACCCATTTCAACCTAAAATATACGAAAATCTTATCCTAACAAGAAATAAAACACACACACTTATACATATATCATCTTCGTCATCATCAGCCGTTACTAGTCCATTGCAGGTCAAAGGTCTTGTAGGAAATATTTATTTTAATGTTGGTACTATTCTTAAGATATTTTATTTTCCTTTTTTCCTTTCCTCACTGGGCTATTTTCCCTGCTGGCCCCCTGGGCTTATAGCATCCTGATTTTCCAACTAGGGTTGCAGCTTAGCAAGTAATAATAGTAATAATGATAATCTGTTTATAGTCATTCCATCCCAGTTCACACCCGCAAACTTTCTTAGTTCGTCAATACATCGTCCTCTCTTCCTTTCTCTGCTTCTTTTGTAATCTCTAGGGACCCATTCTGTTATTCCTAATGTCCATTTATTATCTGTCATTCTCATCATATGTCCTGCCCATGTCTATTTCTTTTTCTTACATGTTGTTAGAATATCCTCTACTTTAGTTTTGCTCTTTTTCTGTCTCCTACTGATGTTCCCAATACAATTCTTTCCATAGCCCTTTGATTTGTAACTAATTTATATTTAAAAGGAGATCTTTAAGGCTACAAGTTTCTGATGCATAAGTAAATTACCGGTAGGACCATCTGATTATATACTTGACTTTTTGGAGGAAGTGGCATTTTCTTTTCATAATTTCATTTTGTTTACCAAAATTTCTTCCTCCCATGTTTATCCTTCTTTTAATTTCAGACTCATATACTGAGGAAATACTGTCTGTCCTAAGTATATACTGTATATTCATTAACAATCTCTAGAGGTTCGTCCATAACCCTTATTGTTGTCTCTCTGCATTTTTATTGAACACTATCTTAGTTTTACTCATTTTCATTTTCAGTCCCACATTTCTGTTTTTTCTATGCAAATCTTCTATCATCTTTTGCATTTCCTTTCATGATTCACTAAACAGAATGATGCCATCTGCAATTCTAAAGTTTTTAAGGTACTCCCCAATATTATTGATTCCTACAATTTCCCAATCTAAGTTTTCAAAAAACTTCTAGACAAGTGAATAATTTAGGAGAGATAGGATCTCTCTGTTTAATTCGTTTCCCAGTCAGGAGTTTCTCACTATCTTTATGTAGTTTTAGATTTGTACTTCCTGTATAGATTTCTTAAAGTGTTCTAACATCAGATTCATCTATTCCTTATGTTTCAAAGGCTTTCATTACTGCTCAAGATTTGACAGAATCGTAAGCTTTTTCTTAGTTTATTACTGCCATACATAGTATTTTATTATACTTAGTTGATTTTTCCATTCGTTTGATAATTACATGGATATGGTGAGCTGTAGAATACCTACTTTTAAACCTTATTGCTCTCTTATTTGAATAGTCTGGCTGCATTTCCATTCGGCCTAATATGAGCTTTGTCAATATTTTATATATTGGGCGGTGATTGTACAGGCCTTTTGTGTCTCCCTTTTTGCTAATTAGTAACATGATAAAGTCTATCCAAGCTGTAGGTACAGAGCATTCTTGCAGACGTTCTGGTAAAAGTCAGAGTGTTTTACTAATATGAAATCTCCCCTATTCAATATTTAATCAATCGTTAGCCCATCTGCTCTTGCTGCTTTACCTAATATATATATACACACACACATAATATATATATATATATATATATATATATATATATATATATACGTGTGTATGTATGTGTTTTGTGCTTGTGTGTATTTGGATAATGTTAGAAAATAAACTTTTTCAGTGGAGTGGTAAGTCTGCCTTTCATTTATTTGTTTTGCTTTTTGTGAATAGGCTATTTATTTATCTTCTACCTGCTGTACTAATGTAAGATATTTATCGATCTAAAATTATTGTTTACTTGACAGGGGGTGTGGCACGCTTTAACGCTTAGTGGAGGCCGAGGAGAGGGAGTGGGAATTATAGGGGGAGCTGGATGGTCAGTGGCTCATACCAGAATTTCTTCGGGAATACTGCTTCAACTTGTGCTACCCCTCCTTCTATTACTTCTCTTTGTTCCGTTTCCCTCTACTGCAGCAACTGCTCCTCAAACGCAAGGTGAGTCTCCCCCGACCACCGTAGAAGATGAAATCGAGATGTTTCTCCAACAGGAAAGGCTCGACGAAAAGGTAATAGACACCATAGTCCAAATGGAGTTCGGGGAAGTACTGGTAGGAGGAGAAGCAAATGTAGATGGGGATGGAGATAGACATTTAGAGGTACCAGAAGCAGATGCTGATAGTCATTCTGGAGAAAAGCAAGAGGTGCACGTAGACAGAGAAGGTTCGGAGTATGAATCCTTAGGTAAAAGACAGAAAACAAGTAAAATGAGTGGTGAGAGAAGGCGGGAGAAAGGAAAAAGTAGAAAAACGGGAAGGAAGAGAAGTGAAAGAAGAAGGGGGAAAGGAGGCAAAGGTGAGCCGGGATTAGAAAGGATGGGAGGAAAAACAAATGGGGAAGCAGGATCTGATTTAGACAAGGCTAAAGAGGAGGAATCAAAAAGAGTTGAGATTGCAGAAGAGGGAACCCAAAGTGGAAGGGAGGGGATGGAAGAAGAGGAGGGGTTTATACTGCCTGTAAAAAGTCAATTGGACCATAGGAATTTTGGAGTTGACAACAAAACCATGATTACTTATAGAGAGGACATGCAGGAAGATTCACCCGTATACCTTGATCTTGTGGATTTTCTGCCTCCTATCAACACTGAAGCACCTGAGAGCTACAGTCCACATGGTAAGTCAACTAAGGCAACAGTCAGCTTGCAATCTTAAACATTAACCCAAAGTTGTCTGGAAAGTTTTTGTTAAAGCTAATAATTCTAATCTAACGGCGATGGACTAACACATCTTTACTTATGGGTAACTCTCTCTCTCTCTCTCTCTCTCTCTCTCTCTCTCTCTCTCTCTCTCTCTCTAAAAGTCTTATGAATATCTCTCTTTTTTCAAAGAATTACAAATTTTTCTCTCTCTCTATCACCAGGTCTATTGAGCATATCTCTCTCTCAGGGTCTTTATTAAACATCTTTTTCTCTCTATCTTTCTTTTTGTCTTTCTTAAGGTTCTCCGAATTATACCATCTCATTCTATTGTTCTCTGTCATATAAGTCTTTAGGTATCATTGATAAGCCAGCTGAATGGAATAAAGATTGGCTTACAAACAGAAAACAGAGATTTGTAATCAATGGAGAAGCCTCAGAGTTGGCAGCTGTTACAAGCGGAGTACCTCAAGGATCCGTCCTTGGCCCATTGCTATTTTTGACATACACTAACGATATAGATATAGGATTACTAGTATAAAAGCCAATTTGCCGATGATACTGAACTAGGCATAAATGCTGCTAACTCAGAAGACGTAGAATCCTTTAGAGAGGATCTAATTAATTTAGGAGAATTCTGGGGAAAGTGGCTAATGCCTTTCAACTTTGGGAAATGCAAAGTTATACACATAGGTTATAGTAACCCACAAACAAAATACTCACCCTTGGGTAATGAAATAGAAAGTGTGGACCAGGAAGAGGATCTTGGCATTATTATTAGCAAAGATTTAAAGTTCACCAAACAGAACATAAAAAAAAAACCAGAAACTAGTAGGCTATATAGAGACAATTCCAATATAGAAACAATGACATTTTATTGCAGCTTTATAAATCACTAGTAAGACCACATCTATATTATGGGGTCCACTTCTGAGCTCTTAAGCATACAGAAGAAAATATATATAGTTTGGAAGCAGTACAAGTTAGGGCCACCAAACTAGTTCCAACACAAAGACAATTTGGATATTGGTGGAGAATGGAACGTTTTAACGTATTTGATCTACAAACTTGACGATTAAGGGGACAGCTATTAGAGACATTCAAAATTCTAAAAGGAATAACAAATGTAGACTACAATAATTTCTTCACACTTAGCACAAATCAGTCCAGAGGTAACAGATACAAACTGGCATTGAAAAGATACAACACCACTCTATGTGGTCATTTCTTTTCATAAAAAATAGCAAATACTTGGAACAGACTTTCACCAAATGTAGTAACATCTTAAACAAATACAAGAATAAGTTACAAAAGATCATAAAACACTCTAAACTTTTAAATTAATTCGCTTTACCCTAGAACTAATGGAGACTCCAAGGATGGATGAAAAAGTCATTGAGACAAAAATGCATATAACTCCCTGTAACTCTCTCTCAATTATTATTATTATTATTATTATTATTATTATTATTAGCCAAGCTACAACCCTAGTTGGAAAAGCAAGATGCTATAAGCCCAAGGGCTCCAATAGGGAAAAATAGGCCATTGAGGAAAGGAAATAAGGAAATAAATAAATGATGAGAACAAGTTAACAATAAATCATTCTAAAACAGTAACAACGTCAAAACAGATATGTCCTATATAAACTATTAACAACATCAAAAACAGATATGTCATATATAAACTATAAAAAGACTCATGTCAGCCTGGTCAACATAGAAACATTTGTTCCAACTTTGAACTTTTGAAGTTCTACTGATTCAGTCAACCGATTAGGAAGATCATTCCACAACTTAGTAACAGCAGGAATAAAACTTCTAGAATACTGTGTAGTATTGAGCCTCATGATGGAGAGGGCCTGGCTATTAGAATTAATTGCCTGCCTAGTATTACGAACAGGATAGAATTGTCCAGGGAGATCTGAATGTAAAGGATGGAAAGAGTTATGAAAAATCTTATGCAACATGCATAATGAACTAATTGAATGACGGTGCCAAAGATTAATATCTAGATCAGGAATAAGAAATTTAATAGACCGTAAGTTTCTGTCCAACAAATCAAGATGTGAATCAGCAGCTGAACACCAGACAGGAGAACAATACTCAAAACAAGGTAGAATGAAAGAGTTAAAACACTTCTTCAGAATAGAGTGATCACCGAAAATCTTAAAAGACTTTCTCAATAAGCAAGTTTTTTGTGCAATTGAAGAAAACACAGACCTAATGTGTTTCTCAAAAGTAAATTTGCTGTCAAGAATCTCACCTAAAATTTTTAAAGAGTCATACAAATTTAAAGAAACATTATCAATACTGAGATCTGGATGTTGAGGAGCCTCCGTCCTTGACGTATTACAATCATACTTTGAGTTTTGTTAGGATTCAACTTCATACCCCATAATTTGCACCATGCACTAATTTTAGCTAAATCTCTATTAAGGGATTTACCAACCCCAGATCTACATTCAGGGGATGTAATTGATGCAAAGAGAGTAGCATCATCTGCATAGGCAACAAGCTTGTTTTCTAGGCCAAACCATATGTCATGTGTATATAGCATGAAAAGTAATGGGCCAAGAACACTACCCGGTGGAACACCGGATATCACATTCTTATACTCACTACGGTGTCCATCAACAACAAATCTTTGAGGTCTATTACTTAAAAAATCAATAATAATACTAAGAAACGACCCATTCACTCCCAACTGTTTGAGTTTGAAAATAAGGGCTTCATGATTAACACGGTCAAAGGCATAAGATCCTTCCTCTCTTTGTATTCTTACCATGAAATGTCTCTCTCTCTCTCTCTCTCTCTCTCTCTCTCTCTCTCTCTCTCTCTCTCTCTCTCTCTCTCAAGGGCTTGTGAAAATTTCATTTACTCACTACACATATCACTAGTAAGACTACATCTAGAGTACGGAGTCCAGTTTTGTACTCCAAGTAATCAGAAGGATGTAGATAGACTGGAAGCAGTACAAGCTTCTATCTGTTTCAAGGTCCATAACACCCTCCTTTTTTAATATAACTAATGAACAAGGCTTCTGATTTATGTGATACCAAAACCATCAGAGTTTGAGACACAGACCTAATTAGGAAAAATGAATTCAAGCATCTACTCCGTATTATCATCTTGCTTTATATCAAGAAATCTCATCTCAATGTTGTGGTCATTCAGGTGAGAACGGAAACTAAGACCTGGCAACTTAGTGGAGAATGACGTGTGTCGACCATGACGTAGATTTATATGCCGTTTGCATTATAATAGAAGGGGTCCTGCAATGGCAGGTAAAAAGAATGGTCTAGTAGGATTGTTGAAATGTAGACTGGGGCCTCAAAATATTAACCTGGCTTCACTTATTGTCCTGCACTGTATCATACACCAGAAAGTTTTGTGTGCAAGGGCAATAAACTTTCCAAATGTAACCAATGATAGAACAATTCAAGAATAAGTAACACAAGTTCATAAAAACTCTCTAAATAAACTTGTTCGCTCTACCCAAGAACAAATGAAGTCCCCACACATAGACTAAAATGTCTTTGAGACATCCAAAATCATTGTAACCTCTCTCTCTCTCTCTCTCTCTCTCTCTCTCTCTCTCTCTCTCTCTCTCTCTCTCTCGATGTTAACGATGACCATGTAATTGACAGGAAGCTTGTGAATTCCTGTTTTTGTTTCAGAGCTGTTGACAACGTTTTCCATCCATATTCTGCAAAGTGTTTTGAGTGTTGATGGTGGTTCACTGCACCTGTTTGGATCATGCGTGACACTGGTTGTGCTCAATCACATGTTTTGAGGAAAATTGTCCCTATGATTGAGAATTCGTTTGTTTTGGAGTATTCTCCTATTCGTGGGGTTGGTGGTGGCAATTTAGCATCATAAGGATCTTCATTGTGACTGGTTGTCAGGGCCTGTTGTTGTTAGTGTCGTTTCCAAGTTGGCTATTAATGGCGTTCAATTTCTGCTTGGCAATGACTTGGTAGATGAGAAAGTTGATGTCTGACTGAAGATGGTTAAAGAGACTATTCTTGATCAGGAGATGGAGGCTCTCTGTCCAGATTTGTCTGCTCTATTTTCTTTGAGTACTGGGACTCGTCAGAAAGCTCAGAGTTCTACTTGAAAATCTGACAATCATGTGTTGGTTTGTGATTATGTTCCACTGTTGTTTATTCTACCTACTTACCTCTCGAAGACTCGATTTGTGATATTCATGCATCCACTGATGATTGTTTTACTGTCTTATCTGTAAGGATATGATAGTTCGTGATAATGATTCTGCTATCAACTGTTGCACTAGCTTGTCTTGATTTGTGATGTCATGTCTTCTGATTATTCTGCTAACTTGTCTTGTAAAGAAGCATTAGTTTGTGATGAAGCAACTATTGAGAATTCTAATGATTTGTCTTTTGAAGATACCTTATTTTGTAATTTTGATATATTGTTGTATGTGTGAAGCAATTGAAAAGTCCTTTCAGACTTATCCAAAAGTCCCACTGAAATCCATCTTTGCTTTTGATGAATTATTTGGTCATGTCCTTAGATTTGATATTAAGCCCTGGTAAAAAAAAAAAAAAAAAAAAAAAAAAAGTATAGGTTGTATGGGCGTCTAGCATCAGATCGTTTGGCAGCTGCTAAACAAACATTCGCCAAAAGGCCACAAGCCCTTGGTCGTCACCCTTACACATTGCCCTGAAGAAAGATGGCTCTCTGCATCTGTGTAGGGATTACATGCTCCTGAACATGCAGACAGAGTCGGATTACTACCCCATCCCAAACATCGCTGACATTACGTCTTACATAAAGTGAAGGTTTTCTCCATGCTCGACCTCCTTAAGAGAGCCAGCCGGTATGCTAATATATGTGGTATAGGAAGAAAAACACAAAATCCTGAAAAAATTCACTGAGATTCATATGGTAATAGAGAATACGTATACAAAATATTTTGTCAATGTCAAAATTCCTCTTACTTTCATAGTTACAGGGTAATTAGTAAAGGTAACTCAATAAACCAAAAACATTGTTCCCCAAAAGAAAATGCAGTATTTCTTCTGTTGTCGTAAATTTTGATAATTGTTACATTTTATTATTAAACAAATTGTGACCAGTGTCATCTGTATAGATTCCATGACTCACAAGACGATATATTACATGGTAATTGCACCCTTCGGCCCTCAGTCCGAGCACAAACCTCATAGAGAGTACACGTTTGAGTTTGACCTCTGACATTTACTCGTTTTTGCGTCTGTTTTTATTTGTTTCGGCAAGAATTTCATCATGCCAAAGAGGAAAAGATAATTTCAACATCTCGCTAATATAAGGAAGATGAAAATTCACTCTAATAAGAGTTCAGAACTGGGTAATATCAGCAAAATTAGCGGAATTAGTGAGGGAGAGAGATGTTTTGGTTTATTAATATCCAAAAAGGAGCATAAAATTCATAATAATCATGATTTATTAAAATTGTCTTTGTAAAAATATAAAGAAAAACATTGAACGCCCGTATCTCAAAACTATACTTATTGACCTTCAAATTCCATCTTCTCGCTTAGTTTAAAAGATATAGCATTGAAATTTGGTATATAACTTAGAAAGACATTATAAAACAATCAAATGTTGCCCCTTTTTTCAATTTTTGTTTCATATTTTATTCTTAATTGTTTCCCCTGATTTTTAGGGTTCATATATAGCAAAAAAATTACTTTTAGAAAAAAAAAACCACTTCATATTATTGGAGGTCTACATTAGGACTATATAGGGTAGTAATCCCAGGTCTTAATATTAATTATCGAAGGAGGAGATAGAGTTTGAAAAACACTAATTTTCAGGATAAATCACTTGGCCGTTGCAAAACCAAAGGTCAGAGCCAAAAATCCTAAGTGGTTTGGAGATGTCCAAAGTCTCCTTATTAAGTGGTATGAATGTCAAAGTCCTGTCCTTAAAAAATGGTCCCCATTAGTGGTATTATCAGGTGCCTATGAACCCAGAAGACATCTCCAAGACTGCCATCACCACACCCTTCAGTTCATACACCTTTAATTACTCCAATTTTGGCCTTCATAATGCTTGGACCACTTTTCAATGCCTAAGGGATGGCATCTTAGGGGACCTCCCCTTCTGTGTATGTTACTTGGATGACATACTTGTGTCCTCTTCCCCCAAAGAGGAACTCCTCCATCACCTACATATCGTGATTTACCACCTACAACAGAACGCCCTTTTGGTCAATAAAGTATCGTTCTTATGGCATCACATCACTCCTTAAGGAGTCCACCCCCTCCCTGAGAAGGTAGTAGTCGTTCAGAACCTCTCAACGCCTTCGACCGTCAAAGCACGGTATATATATATATATATATATATATATATATATATATATATATATATATATATATGTATATATATATATATGTATATATATATATATATATATATATATATATATATATATATATATACAGTATATGTATTAAGGAAATATCTACATGGGCAAAAAGAAGAAGCATATACCCAACAAAAAGAGAGATGGCTCTGTTATATCAACAGAGGATGAAGACAGGCGACGTTGGATTGAACACTTTAGTGAGGTTATGAATAGGATATATGAAGGGAATAATTTGATAGATATACCTGAAGCTGATGAAGACCTTGATGTGCCTATAAATGAAGTCAGTGTGTTTAAAGATGAAGCTATCATTAAAAAACTCAGTAGATAGGAAGCCCCTGCTGAGGTGGTACTGGCTGAAAATGAAGTTACCCCCAGAATACTTACAATATTATTTTGTAGAATGAGGAAAGAGGATGCCAAACATGTTGAATAGGAATTAGGCGTGTTGGTGAAAAGAGCAAAAAAAGGAGACCGGATTGATTGCAACGATTACATAGGCCTCACACGTCAGTTCTCATGAAAATATATCGTATGCATATTCTGAAGATACTAGAGAGAAATATTGATGAAAGGCTGAGAGATGAACAAGGAGGATTTAGAAAAGGAAGAAGTTGTCCTGCCCAAATTTTAATTTCGTGCCATGTTGAACAGCAATACGTAGAATATAGAAATCCATTTTTGATATAATTTGTGAACTATGAAAAAGCCTTTGATCGTGTGCCCCGGCCAAATTTGTGGAGAGTCCTGCGTTATTATGGAATTTCTCTTAAATATGTAAATTTGATTAAGTCTGTTCATGAGTACAGCAAGTGCAGAGTTAATGTTAGTGGAATACTATCAAATGAAGTTCCAGTTAACAGTGGAGTACTCCAAGGGAATGCATTGTCGTCTGTGTTGTTTATCCTCCTCATGGATTTTGTAATGCGTAGACCAGTAGGAGATGGTGCAGAAGGAGTTTAGTGAAAGATAGAAAAACAAATAATTCAATGGCTAGGTTAGGTAAAATTTGGAAATCAAAGCGCCTGAGATTACATATAAAGTTCAGGCTATATGTCACTTTTTTGAGATCTGTGTTACTGCATGAACATGAGTTGTGCTATGGCAATGAAACAATCTCTAACAAATTTAGTATATTTGAGAACAAAACCCTCAGAAAAATATTGGGAGTTAAATGGCAGGACAGGATTAGAAATGAAACTATAAGAGAGATTATGTAAGTGCCACGTATGGATGAGATCCTGATGAGGGGTACATGGAGATGGTTTGGGCATGCTTTTCGCACTCCACAAAAGAGATTAATTCATCAGACATTTAACTGGTCTCCACAAGACACTAGAAGAGTTGGAAAATTCAGGCTTACATGGCGGAGAACTATGAAACATGAAGTGGGAGGTGAAGAATGGAGAGGTATTGAATTAAAAACTCAAAATAGAGACGACTGGTGAAATCTAACCCCGAGGCCCTTTGCATCAATAGGTGCTGGAGGAGATGATGATGATATGTATATATATATATATATATATATATATATATATATATATATATATATATATAGTTAGTTAGTTAAAGTTATCCAAGAATTTGCATACTCGTTTTCGTCGTATGTACAAAAGTAATCCTTTACCATTAAGAGAAGTAAAAGAATTGTTTATGACTTGTGCAATAAAAGTTCTCTCTTCCACCACCGATGTTTATTTTTTCCTTTGCGAGTACACATCGTTAAATATGCTGAGTGTGACATCATTTTGGCAACTTAGTAAATTTATGTTAAATTGGTGGAAAGATTTTTATTGTATTCAATTGTCAAGATAGCGTGTAACATACTAGATGCAACAATGGTTTTGCCTTATCGAAGGCAATACATCTCCTTGCTGAAAGCATCAATAAACATAATTTTTGAAAGTCTGTCAAGTCCCATGGTAAATGTTCCCTGTGTTACCTCAGTGGAACCCCGTGTTGATAGTAATTTAATCTCCTTCATAAGGTACAATAGCACGCAGTATTATATTAGTTTAATTCCATCTGTGACCTGGAGGTGGAATGATCTTCCAAATCTGGCAGTGGAATAGAACGTTTTTTAAATTCTATGAACGTATAGTAGGTAGGAGGTTGGCCAGGGCACCAGCCATCCGTTGAGAAACTACTACTAGAGAGTTATGGGGTCCTTTGACTGACCAGACAGTACTACATTGGATCCTTCACCCAGGTTAGGGCTGATTTTCCCTTTGCCTACAGATACACTGAATAGTCTGGCATATTATTTACATAATCTCTTCTGTCCTCATACACCTGACAACACTAGGATTATCAAACAGTTCTTCTTCGCTTAGGAGGTTAACTACTGCTTGTAATTGGTCAGTGGTTACTTTCCTTTTGGTAAGGGTAGAAGTGAGACTGTAGCTATGGTAAGCAGCTCATCGAGGAGAAGGACACTCCAAAATCAAACCATCGTTCTCAAGTCTCAAGTTCCATAGCCTCTGTAATTTTGTCATCCACTGTCTTGTGGTAGAGTTGTCTTGCTTGAGGGTACACTCGGGCACACTATTCTATGCTATTTCTCATCCTCAAGTTTATTGAAGTTTTAATAGTTTATGTATGAAAGAATTATTTTAATGTTGATACTGTTCTTGAAATATTTTGTTTTGATTGATAATTACTTCTCTTGTAGTTTATTTATTTCCTCATTTCCTTTCATCACTGGGCTATTCCCCCTTTTGGAGCCCTTGGGCTTATAGCATCTTACTTTTCCAACTAGGGTTGTGGTGTAGTAAGTAATAATAATAATAATAATAATAATAATAATAATAATAATGATAATAATAATAATAATAATAATAATAATAATAATAATAATAATGATGATGGTAATGTTAATGATACTACTACTACTACTACTACTACTACTAATAATAATAATAATAATTATAATAATAATAGTAATACTCATTCTAATGTTTATATATTACAGATCTGTTTCAACGCTGCTACTGGTCTTAAGATATAAGTTTTTTTTATTCATTTATCATATATAATTCATTTGCTATTTCCTTTTTTCAATGGGGTGCTTTCATTATTGGAGTCCTTGGCCTTGTAGCATTCTGCTTTTCCAAGGTTGTAGTTAGGCCATTAATAATAATAATAATAATAATAATAATAATAATTTTGACATCCTTTTCTTCTGTTTCATATTTTAAACTGTCCTATTTACAACAGTAGGTAATTGTATTCTAATAATGATATGACTGAGCCAGAAAAAAATAGTGTAGTAGTAACGAGGTCAGTTGCGTGGTTTAATCGGTTAGAATGATATATTGTATCTGTTGTGGCTTCACTGAACGTATAATGTAAGGCCCATTTCCTTGATTACATCAACATGAATAGCATTTAGGGCAGATGTTGAGACGTATTGAGATTTGGGTTTTGCGTGGTTCTAACTAATTATACTAAAAGCACTCGTGTCCTGGGTATAACGGACATAATTAATTTATTGCTATTTCGTGTCAGGCAAGCACGAACGATCTATCTCCGTTCATTGTCATGCGATTTCGCGTTATCATCTGACTTTTCTGTTTTAACATCTTTAGAATTTGTTCTCTTTTTAAAGGTATAGAAGTCACTGGTGGGACTCATTCTGAGTATGTTTCTACACATAAGATCTTGTTTGTTTGTGTTTGTGGTATGCATCTTCATGGTTATTTATTTAAACGTTATTCGCCTCTCTATTTAAGCTGTAAATGTTAAAATATTTCAGCAGAATGTATCTTTTTGATTATTCATAGAACGTTCCCGTTTCCAAAGGAAAAGAAGAGATTTCATAAGTAAGTAATCGTCTCTATTCACATCCAAGTTGAAAAATGGGATAGTTGTCGGCCATATCTTACCGAATATCATCTAAAGGCATTGGATATTTCATACTTCCATTAATTGAAGTTCAAACTCACCGAGTAAGGAAAAATCAGAATAAAAATTGACGCTTACATCTTGCATGTATTTTGTAAGTTGAAATTTTAAGTTTCTGGTATACAGTGTCTTTAAATGATATTTGATGCTGACCCATTCATAGTGTGCTAAGTGTAATTCTATTTGCACTTAGTATTAATGGGATATCCTCAGTCATTCCTCAAGATATTCTCTCAACACTATTTGTGGATGATCTTTTGATTATTTTGTAAATAGTTTTAAGAATTTAGTAGAATGAGCACTCGAAGTCATGTGCAAAATCAAATCTTAAACAAACAGCGTTTTTCAGCGGCTGAGAAGAGACTGTTAGGTGAGATGTCAAATGTTGAGATGGTTTGGACGTGCGGTGAGAAAAGAGAAGAATCACTTTATTAGAATGGCAATGGTTGAGAGAAAACTACAACTCTCAATTGAGAAAATTATTCAATGGGCTGATGTGAATGGATTTAAGTTTTCCTCAGGCAAAACTGCTGTTGTCCAATTCTGTCATATTCTGGGAGTACACCCAGACCTGGATATGTACATCAAAAGTACAACGGATCCCATGTGCAACTGGAGATAGGTTTTTAGGCTTGATATATATTTCTACGTTGACATGGGTTCCTCACTTGTAATCATTAAAAGTGAAATGTCTTGATGCTTTTGAAGTTTTGTGCTTTTCTTTCCCGTTATGGGAAGATTATTATCATGGATAATAGCGAAGTTCTCTTTTAGTTCAGTCGTCTTAAATTCATCATTGAAATCTTTCCATTTTCTCCAAATCTTTAACGAACATGAAGATCAGAGCTCTATAACTATATTAAATTTTTTTTAATGAGGCGCATTTGCACTGAATCGCAGCGGTGCCCTTTTAGCTCGGAACAGTTTCCTGCTATCTGATTGGTTGAAATTATCTTGTCCAACCAATCAGCGATCGGGAAACTTTTCCTAGCTAAAAGGGCACCGCTGCGAGTCGGTGCAAATCTGCCTCACTAAAAAGAATTGACTATAGAGCATTTCCTTCACTATTGATGATTTTCCTCCCTCATTTGGTTACATAGACCAACATCGAAAGTTTTAATAACTGAAATGGAGCATACAATTGTAACAAATTTCAATGCTGCTTACTAGGCTTGAATATATTCGTGTTTACATTTACTGTATTGCTTACTATAGGGCTACATTGAACTTTTTCTTATAGGTTCTTTAATATTGTTTTCCTTTACTAATTCTATAGGCGACTTTAAATGTTCGCATTTCAATCAAATGCTTTTAATAGTATAAAATCAAGTACTTCGATATCGTTTAAGATTCTTTGAAATTAAAAAAAAATAATTATGAAGCTTTCATTTATCAATGTTTGTTGATTAATCCCAGTTTCCAATTATTTTTTGTGTATAGCCTTTTAAAGTGTAATTCCATCTTTTAAATAATGTCGTCCTGACGAGAAATTACGTAAAAAACTCTATTTGAATCAGATGTCTTACAGCAAATATCAAAAATTGAAATGTGAATGCAGTTTTCGTCTTATCCTGAAATCTTTCTGGAGCATAATTGTCGATTCTTATTTCTTTCTTAAACCCTTATTCTGCATTGTCCTCTCTCCATATAATTCTTATTCCCTTCTTATTCCTTTTTATCTCTTTCTACATTTTATTCAGTATTTTCTGTTATCAATTTCCTTTTTCTTTTCCTATCTGTTATTTCCGCCTTTTACTGTTCACCTCATTTTATGTTGAGGCTTATTCATTATGCCCTTCTTCCCTATTTTCCTCATTCCCTTTACTATTCCTTCTTATCCCTATTCCTTAATCATTCGTATCTTCCACCATATTCCATCAGCAATTATTTTATTTCATTCAAATTGTGTGTAAACAAATTTACTGCATTAAAAAAAAAAAAAATTCACACTTTGCCAAACCCTTTTCCTCTTGACTTAGCACATATGAATATATGTTTGATTGTAGAGTTAATTTTCATTAACTTTTTTATTTTTCAACGAAAAAAAGGGTCCTTTTTAAAGAATGATTCTTTGAAATATCATGACATGACAATATGATTTGCTCTACTTAAAAGAACTACACAATCAGAACTGCGAGGTCAGGAAAATGAGGTCGATGTTTACCAATAATAATAATAACTGGCTGTAAGGGTATATTAAATTTTGATTTGTTTTTGGTAATTATTATTGTTATTATTATTATTATTATTATTATTATTATTATTACCAGCTAAGCTACAACCCTAGTTGGAAAAACAGGATGCTATGCCCAGAGGCTCCAACAGGGAAAATAGCCCACCTAGGAAAGAAAATAAGGAAAACATAAGAGAAATAGTTAACAATTAAAATAAAATGTCTTGAGAACAGTAACAATATTAGAATAAATCTTTCATATGTATATATATATATATATATATATATATATATATATATATATATATATATATATATATACTATGAAAAACTTTAAAAAACAAGAGGAGGAGAAATAAGACGGAATAGTGTGCCCGAGTGTACCCCAAGATAGTGGAAGGTCATGGCACAGAGGCTATGGCACTACCCAAGAACAGAGAACAAGGAAACTTTTATAGAGAAGAGTTGAGGTTATTCCATGTTATTATATAATGATTACTTTTAGGAGTTATTATAATTAATGCATTTCCAAATAAGATGGTTATCTAATTATCAGAAATTTTATATAAATTCCAACTTCATTATTTTTCAGATGGAAAACAAAAGCATAGTTTATCTAAAATGCAAATTTATAAGATAATAAGATGAGAGAGAGAGAGAGAGAGAGAGAGAGAGAGAGAGAGAGAGAGAGAGAGAGAGAGAGAGAGAGAGAGAGAAAGGACTGGAAATTACAGCTTGAGCCCTGTACAATACAGTACTTTAACGAATATGACGATGTTTATCATTATATTAGACGTGTTTCGAATTTCGAAGGTACCGATTCCCTCCTAAATTTCAACACTGACCGAGACGGTGATGAGACTCACACTCGCTTAAAGACGAATGTATAGTCGTGCATAATAAAAACACATGACCTTTGAACTCATAAGTTTCATTACCAAATAAAAGAAGCCTACTCCCCAGTACTAAGAGGTTGCTTTTCTAAAAGAAAAATGAAGAAAAAAAAATTAAAATCTGTAATGAACTTCTGACTGTTAGGCAGCAGCTTGGCCTGGGCTGGGTGTTTAAACCCTCCCAAAATGGTGTAGTTGTCTGAGCCTCCTGAAACAATGTCCCATTTTCCAGTTGTTTAGAGTTGTTCTTGGTTTCCTCGAATCACGGGAAAAGTGAACTTATTGAAAAATTGGTGGCTCAGGCAACTACACCATTTTCGGAGGGTTTAAAACCCCAGCCCAGGTCCAGCAGTAGCCTACAGAAGCAGTATTTTTACATGCACGACTATACATTCGTCTTCAAGACAACAAATTCTTCACTGAGACTTTTCTAGACTGGAAAATTACAGATTTTGAAAGTGTTCTTACTGTTTTGATGGGAAATGCACAAATTACCCTTTCTTGAGATATTTCTATTTTTAATGAATTTCTGTTGGGAACTACTATAGAGTCCTTTCTTTCACCTATTCTGATACCAAAAAAGGTTTCCATACGTTCTTTCAGTTTTGCTGTTAGTAAGTCACTAGCCTTTCTATGAATTTAGATTTCCCCTTTTGTTCAATTATCTGTAAGGTACTGTGTAAAAAAAATAAAAATAGCTTCCATAGACGAAGGACAATGACACCCATGCGGTAGAAATAAGCAAAACTATTAAAAGTTAGTTGACAAGGATTTTTTTATTGGAAACTCGATGAAGCAAAATAAAGCTGAAAAAAGTATTTTATTACATTAAGCTATTAATTACCCATACTTTTTTTTATTGGAAATATATTCATCACGCATAAAAATATGTGTTCCTGCCTGGGGACTTAATACTTGCTTATCAACATACGCGAAATGTACTGAGCCTCCAACTTCACTGTCACAAGATGTGGATTTTTAGACATATACTTTTAGTATATAGGCAAATTATTCTTGCGATTGTTGAGTGATTTTACAGACACGCACAACTGATTATACAATTGTCTCTGTAATACAATTGCACTAAAAAGGATTGCACCAGTTCCCTCAATGTATATCTATATGGCTATACACTCTAGGCTAGTTGTACCCGAGGTCCATTCCCCAGCGG
>NW_027172093.1:687500-725000 GCF_036898095.1 Palaemon carinicauda | reverse complement strand
GTAATAGAAAGGCATATTACCCATAAGTACATAAGGTGGCTATTAAATCCTTATCAATGCAAGTATTTGTTTGGGGATAACCAATCATTAGCAGGAGTCATGAAGGCTATAGAAAATATTGTACATACCCTCAAGTAACAAAAAGAAAAAAAAAAAAAAAAAAACGGGTGGCACTGCTTATGGTAGCACTTTCAATAAAGAAGCTGGGGACAGTAACCCTTAATCCAGGAAAAGGAAGCTGTAGTTAGCAACTGGCGGGGAGGGGGCATCTCAATGTGAGCGGGCAGTAAGGAGATTAGGGGTATCTTATGAGTGGAGTGCCTTGTTCTTGAATATCGCCCTTGCAACTCTGTCAGGCCCATGATCACCCATTTAGCGATTGCCTGACAAAAAATTGAGAGGTCTGTGGGAAGAAGAGGGGGGCGAGGAAACTGCAGTATCAAAAAAAGAAATGTTAGTGTGTGTCACAAAAGGTACTGACGAGTATAACCGTCTCCCATTGTAAGCCTCTTCAGGAGGGAACGATGGTGTATGTTAAACCCCAAGACAAGCGGTTAGATGTGCTGTTAGAGAGTGTGTGGGACATAAAATGTAACATAACATATGTAACAGTCATTAGCCAGAAAATTTGAGGTATACAAACTTTCTGATGTTGGAATCATGGCAGTCGTGACATCAGCTTGCATACACATGATGCAAATTCGAGCACAGTGCCCACCCAAACATCAAAATGTAGTTAGGAAATACGCAAGTGTAATCATCATCCATGAAGGGACACCAGAGAGAATTTATTTATTTCCTTTTAGTATTGAAACTGATCATACAATGCCGATTATGTTAAGGCCATATAGGGTCACTGTTTATTTTCTAGCAGAAGTAAAATGGGAAATTAGTAAATTCAGGAAATAAGAAATTATTAAAGAAATTGAATCCCTCTGGCTTTCCCAATTTTGGCCGTAAGCCAGAGGAAGTGCTAGGTAGTATAGTGTTGATTAGAGGTGATTGAATATTTTTACTGACAATAATGTATATACTCTGCCCTTGATCGAAGAGTTGGTCATAAAGTTATGAAACAGCCAATGCAATACTACTATTGATTTTATATCTAGCTACCATCAAATCGCAATCACTGAAGACAGTAAGATAAAGTCAGCCTTTGTGTCAAATAATCGTTTATTTCAATTTGATTCCTTCCCTTCCATTTGAAAAATAGCAATAGGTTTAAATGTTTAAATGCCACTCATGATTGGCTGAGACAAGGGACAGTGACATTGCCCTAGCAAGCAGGACTATACCCTAGAGACTGACCATATATCAGATAATCACCTCCCAAGCTCCCTCTCCAGCCAAGCTAGGACCAGGGAGGTTCAGGTAATGGCTGCTGATTACTCAGCAGGTAGACCTATAGGCTCCCTCACCGTCCCCCCCCCCCCTTCTTAACTCCTAAGAATGGTAAGGTTATAAATACTAAAGGAACTAACGAGTTTCAGCGGGATTCTAACTCCCAACTGGTGATCACCAAGCAGAGACGTTACCAATAAGGCCACAAAAACCCTTATTTTTCAAGTCTTGATGTCAATACTATCTACCTTGGTTACTCACAATGTTTTTGTTCATCTTGACATTAATTTTTGATAACCAGGAAGATGGTAAAAGGACATGGGAAAACATAAAAAGGATATAACAGTGCTACGCTCCACAGCTTGAAAATCAGCCTAACAAAATGTCTCTTATAATAAATGAGTAGAATTTATGGATCAGTTAGAAACCACAGAGTTTAACAAACCCTTCCACAATAAAGTAACAGCAATCCGAGAATACCCCTGGCCTAGTGCTCCTAATGAAGTGGCTAGTTTTTTTTAGGCCTTTTGGGTATTATCGTATGGATCAGAAATTTTGGATAAATGGCGAGCCCCTTGTATGCCTTGAAGATGCAAAAAGAAGTAAATTAGGAAGTTGTAGAGGAAAGTTGCTTCAACTAGTGAGGAGTTACTTACATATCTTAGATTTGACAGTTCACTTTTGGTGACAGTGGATGCGTTTAGTGTAGCTATTGGTTATGTAAATTCACAGCGGGATTATGAGAGTGAACAGTGACGCTTGTTTTTGCTTCCCATTTGTTGAAAGAAGCATAGAATAATAATAGCTTGTTTGATTAAGAGACATTGGCAATTTTGTGGATCGTGGAGATGCATAAGTTAGTATTGTTGGGTTATTGATCCAATTCAGTTGTAAACTGATCATCGACTTTGATGGGTTTCTTTTACATTGGTGACCTTATTACGAGACAAGCAATGCTAGTTGGATAATAAAAGAAAGAGACTGCTCTGTCTGATGAATGGAACCAGTTGAACTCAAGAAAATGTTCAAAACAGAGCAGCGTGTCTTTGGCAAAAATAAGAAGAAAAATTAAATTACCTTCTTATCCCACCTTCATGATGCTGAAATTTGTAAAATGATTTGTGACCACTTCCCAATCATTTGTACTTTTTACTCTAGCATAAATCATTGTCAATTGCCGGTCTTTTTTAATGACAATCCCACGTTTGATAGAATTAAAGTGTATAAAGAACTGTTAGAAATTAATGTCAATAAAGCTTCACCACCAGGCGCATTACTTGAAGGCTAATAAAAGAATTTGCCTACAAACTTAGTGTAACTCTCACCCATGTATATAACTTGAGACTCGCTGGTAGATATCATTATCTGTGGAAGATTGCCACAACTGTCCCACATGAAAAAAAAAGAGAAAATGTTAGAATCATTAGATGACTTGCATCCTTTATCCTTGACTGATGATTTTGGTAAAATCTCAGAGGGATTTGCTGCCTGTATGATTTTGGATGACATTTCGTATAATATTGACACCTTGCAGAATGGCAATGTGAAAGAAAGTTCCACTAGCCATTACCTAATTAAATTACTTAATATTATTTCAAAATGATTAGAAAAACCAAACACATTGCTCAGTTAGTTTTAATAAGTTTTAAAAGGGCATTCGATTACGTTGATCAAACAGTTGCCATACGAGAATTATTTTTGCTTGGTAGTTGCTCTTATCTTCTACCGCTTGTTATTAGCTTCCTTTCAGGTCACAGGCATAGCATATGTTATAATGGTGTACTTTCAGACTGGCAGGATATTACTTGTGAGATCCAATTACCTTTTTAGCCATTGTAAATAATGTAACTAGAAATTGCCATGTCCATGCTAAATTCATGCATGACCTCAGATTCTGTACTCTAGGGATACCATTTCATTTGATATGCAGGATCATCCTGACAAAATTTCAGAAGACTGCCACCCACCTACTAAAATGTGCAGTCCTTGTGATATTTTCCAGTGATGAAAGGAATAGAAGACCCTTAGTTTATCTAGATTTAAGATTAAATAACCTCTGTCTACCCTTTGCTGTCGAATGTTAACTTCTCGGGGTATATCTCGATTAATTTTCAACTCTGGATACCCATATAGATTATGTTATCAATAAAGTAAATAAATGCATATTCATCCTGTATCACGCCAGACAGTTTGACTTCAATATAGAAACTATGTTCACACTTTATATTAGGACAAGTTTAGAATATGCAGCACCAGTGTGGCATCCAAGATTAACAGGCCAACAACACACTCGTTTAGAAAGGATCCAAAAAATTTTCCTATAGACTTATCTTTGGTAATACCCTTGTAAATTATGAGACTGCCCTAATCACCCTAAACACATTCACTCTATTCAGCAGTAGGGAGTAGTTGTTGTTGAAGTTTGGGAACCTACTACCTATAAGAAAACAAGATATTATCTACTAAAAAGTTTCCTCACCGAACATTCAGAAAGGATGGGTGGCTGTCTGATTCTTTTGTAACAATAGCTTGCACTTGTTTGATACAATTCTCTTTTATTTGTTTAGATTGGATCTCATCCTCGTCCTAACCACATAAGTCGATTACTCCTGCATCATCAGGCCCCTCATTCGGATACCCCTGTCCATACCCTTTGTCACCTACATACACAAGCCTTGTTCATCTCTCTCTCTCTCTCTCTCTCTCTCTCTCAAGTCCTCATCTTCTGTTCTCCCTGTCTCTCTCACAGCTCCTGCTTTCTGTAAGCTTGCCATTTTCTGTTCAACTCTATTTTATGACTAACTGATCTAATATCATGAATCTTTTGCCCCTTCCGCTTTTCTGACCAAGCAGTTGTCCCTATTACTGCATCTCTGGAGAGGTCATCAATTACTTTGTTAGCTTTGAATAAGATACTAAGTGGTTGAAAATAATGATATTAAATTCCAAAAGCCATTTTAATAATAATAATAATAATAATAATAATAATAATAATAATAATAATAATAATAAAAGAAGCTAATAGAAAAATGTTCACAGGTGGTCCTTCCTTCCTGTTTAGTTAATCGAGCAATACACATTGTACACGTAAGTCTTCTGGCGGATCAGTTTGTTATGTTTAGTTTGTTCAACATTTGGACTGCTTTCTTTAGCTAAATTCTTCAGAGGAGAAGAGTCGGCAAATGAAGGAGTAGTTAGTGTAATTGTTGTTTGTAGCGAGTGAAACTGTTGGATACTTTATTGTAAGGTGGGAGGATATGTAACGGCTCCTCACTTATCCTTCCCCTTAGTGGATTAGACTGGGTATAAAGTCTATTGGGGGTGCAGATATCTATGGTTATCTTCGGATACGTCCCTGATTATACACGATATCTTCGGATAGTCGTTCCGGGGATTAGAACCCTGTGATACCTGACGCTAATTCTCTTGTAATATCGCTCGCAGAAATATTATACAGTAGGAAGCTGCCGAAGGGAGATTCCATGAGGATGACATGGCTGTCTCTCCCAAAAATAGATTTTTCCTTCGTCAAAATCCGTTTACAAGTCATTCAGATTCAGGGGGATGTTCCATCTCAGTCTATAGACCCTAGTGAGTCATTGGGTCCTTTGACGGCTAGACAGTACAACATTGGATCCTTTTCTCTGGTTACGGATCATTTTCCTTTTGCCTACACATACACGGAATAGTCTGGCTTATTCTTAAAGTATTCTCTTGGCCTCATGCACGTGACAACATAGATTTTCAAACAGTTTTTCTTTGCTCAAGGGGTTAACTACTACACTGTAATAGTTCAGTGGGTACTTTCCTCTTGGTAAGGGTAGAAGAGACTCTTCAGCTATGGTAAGCAACTCTTCTAAGAGAAGGACTCTCCAAAATCAAACCATTGTCCTTTATTCTTGGGCAGCGCCATAACCTCTGTACCATGGTCTTCTACTGTCTTGGGGTAGAGCTCTCTTGCTTGACGGTACACTTGGACACGGTGTTCTATGATAGTTTTTCTTCCTCTTGTTTTTTGAAGTTTTAGTAGTTTATATATGAAAGATTCATTTTAATATTGTTACTGTTCTTGAGATATTTTACTTTTCCTTGTTTCCTTTCCTCACTGGGCTATTTTCCCTGTTGGGGCCCCTGAGCTTATAGCATCCTGCTTTTCCAACTAGGTTTGTAGCTTAGCAAGTAATAATAATAATAATAATAATGATAATAATGCCCTTTATTCTTCTATTTTCTCCCCTTCCCTTTTCCGTGAGATTTTCCGTCTCATCACCTGAGGTCGTGGCCAAGAATGGTTACCATTAACATTTGAAGTAAAATTTTAAACATATACAGTAAAATCTTTGCTACAATGTGAATTCAATTCTTATTGCTAGAGCTTTAATTCGCTTAATGATTACCTAGGCCCTATGGCAAAATTAGAGATAGTTATCACAAAGGGTAGATAACAGGTGATTTGGTTGGATTTAAATGCTGATCCAAGTAATGGCAGATTTGGGAAAACCAGCTGTAATTAATGAGTTGTTGTCTTTTGGGTGTTTGTAGGATTTATTTCCCAAGAATCCTTATATCAAGGTTTCCCCTTCTAGAAGTTTATTACTTATTGCCTCCGCCAACGAAGTTTGAAGGAGGTTATGTTTGACCTCTTGTTTGTGTGTGTGTGCTTGTTTATGAACAGCTTCCTGGCCACAAATTTAATCGTAGAGTAATGAAACTTGTAGGGATTAACTGTTATGCAAAAAGCTAGAAATGATTAAATTTTGGAAGGTCAAGGTCTAAGGTCAAAGTCACAGTCAAGCAAAAGGCCCAATTCATGCAATCAGTCGTAAGTTTGGACATCGTTTTCAAAGACTTCAAACTTGGTTCATATTTGAGTGAATAAAAAATCCACTCCAATTAATTCATGTTAAGTTCTAGGGTCAATGTTGAGTCCATGTTCAAAGTCAAGTGAAAGGATATGGAAATTACTATTTTAGTTCTTTTTATTATTTTGAAGGTAACTATGGGTTTGAACTAGCGGTTGCTTGTTAAGTTTAACGTTTCGTCATTTTCGGTGTTCAAATTCATTTTGTTTTTCTTTAGTTTTGGTTATAGGCTAGTTCAATGGTTTTAACTTTATTTTGCCTAAGCCAAGGTCATAAATAAACACGAACACCGCAGAATAATTTAATGTATCTAATGAAGTAATATACCTCCCTGACTTGCTACTTTGAGAAAAAAAATTAATAGCTTCGTTACCCCTTTTTACCACTTTCTTTATGAATTTTCTATTTGCCTAACTGGTCTGAGTTGACGTCTGGAAACCTTTGCAGTAACGGTTCAGTTAACAATTGGTGACCGTAGAAGAAATACAATTAAGAATGAACAAAGGAACTAACAGTAAATTCTCGAACCTTAAATTGAAAAGGTTCATAGCCAAAGGTTCTATGCAGGTAAGGAACTGGTATTGCCTCAAATAACAATTATATATCATTGAAATGTATTGCATTATTATATAATTGCAATAAGCTCAAATTCTGGTCATCAACCATACGACCACAATTTTAATCGTAAACTAATGGAACTTGCAGGAATTTTAAACTTATGTATAGAGCTGTTAAGATCGAAGGTCAATGCCGAGTTCAAGGTCAACCATAAGATCAAATTCCGATCATTAACGTACGGCCACAATTTTAATTGTAAAGTAATGAAACTTGCAGGAATTTTAAACTTGTGTAAAGAGCTGGTAAGGTCGAAGGTTAATGCTGAATCCAAGGTCAAGGTCAAGCAAAAGGTCAAATTCCGGTCAGCGACCATACGACCACAATTTTAATCGTAAGGTATTGGAACTTGCAAGAATTTTAAACTTATGTAAAGAGCTGTTAAGGTCGAAGGTCAATGCCGAGTCCCAGGTCAAGGTCAAGCAAAAGGTCAAATTCCGGTCATCGACCATACGGCCACAATTTTAATCGTAAACTAATGGAACTTGCAGGAATTTTAAACTGTTTTGTAAAGAGCTGGAAATGATTTATTGAATATGGGAAAGACACGCTGTTTTCGAGAAATAAGCTGCCGTTGTAGAGGTCTGCACTCTTGAGTGCTTTTCTAGTTGAGTTCTGAAGTCTTCCACATACCATAGAATTTCCAATTAATATGCTTATTACGAAAGTGCCCTGAAGGGTAATTTTCCAGTTTGCTTTAACATCAACCAAGATATTTTCGTTAACTGGAATAATAACTGAAATTTGTAAGTGATATATCTCAGAGTTGTTATTGGTGGGCACCATAGTGATTATAGGATTGTGATATCTAGTGTTCCTCAGGGTAGTGTTCTTGGCCCATTACTTTTCATACTATATACACATGACATATGGTTTGGCCTAGAAAACAAGCTTGTTGCATATGCAGATGATGCTACTCTTCTTGCATCAATTCCATCTCCTGAATGTAGATCTGGGGTTGCTTAATCCCTTAATAGAGATCTGGCTAAAATTAGTGCATGGTGCAAAATATGGGGTTTGAAGTTACTTTACAATGCAGGGTTTTCTTCTGTTTTTGAATGAGATTTTAAATATGAAGCTGATGTTAAACTGAGAAAATTGAAATTCATTACTCCAAATACCTTATTTCTGAATCCAGCTAATCAATATTACGTCTTGGCGTCAGACAAATTTCGAATGGTTTCAGGTTCAAGGAATGGTCAAGGGAAGTGGTTTCTTACTGCCACTCAGGAGAGATTTCTTTTCTGGAGGGATAGCGAAAAGCTAGGAACCAATATTGACGGCCTAAGACGAGCACCGGAGCTGAGAGCCATTCATTTAAAAAATACGGGGAATGTTCAATAATAAATGAATAAAGAATGAAAGGAAGGAACACAAATGTTAAAGAAAGAATACCTGGCACAAGTCAGCAGATTGAGGAAGTTCGGAAAATAAAATCTAAACAGAGAGATTTTTAGATCTCCTCAGCTGTGTGATTCAGTGATAAAAAGGAAAATCAAACATTTATTTTCAAGATATTTTAATATATTGACCCGCATCAGCTGCAAAAGTTGGGGTTTAACTACCATCTTGAGAGGCTGAGGAGCTGGCATGCCCAATGCTCGAACACTCCGAACTAGAGCTTCAAGGATAGCAATGTATTTTTAGCTCGTTAAGAGCCATCTGTTTTAGAGTAATGCACTTGTTCCAAAGGTCCACAACAGCCACTTATAGCTGTGCTAACGCGACCACTTGATCGCTTAGGAAGTACGCTGTAAATAGGGACTTATCATACAGTTTCAGTTTGACGGCTGCTTTTCTGGTCCCATGCAGCAGGGGAACCCCACTCTCTACAGGATCTCCACTGTCGTTTTACCTTGTTCGTTCAGAGTATTTAACGTTTCATATCGCGTATTGTTCATTTACTGTTAAATCGTCACTGTCAAAAGACTCACGAAATAAGAGTCTTCAGTTAACTCTTGAAAGCGTTAATGTTTTCAATCATTCAAATGTCTCGTAGGAGCTTATTATATAGTCTCGGGGCTACATATTTAAAGGCTCTAGAGCCTGAAGTAGACATATATCCAGGTTCCAATAGTTTGAAACCATATGTAAGTATTCTCGTGTCGACACGATTTGTTGGCTGCGCAATATGTAGCAATTCTCTTGAGAGCATGGATTGAAAGCTTATTTGAATCAAGGATATAATAAACGTTGTTCATGAAATTGACATAAAGTCTGCTTGGGATCTAAGATACTTAATTTTCCTAAGATACAGCGACTATCAGTTATATAATCATTAATTTATTCTCTGGGTATTATCCTAAGGACTCATTTTGGGCTTATGGCATCTGCACATGTAATATTTTTTTTTGGGGGGTGGGGGTGGGGGGGGGGGAGACAATGCCTTTTGTGAAAATGAGTATATCCTACTTTCGTGACAACATTTCGGAAAATTACGTTTTGAAACTCGGCTGTTTTTTATACGACTTTTTCAGTACAGTATAACCAATTTATTTGTTTACCTAGAATTTGGTAGTAGTCTCGTTTACCCCAATTCAATTTATTTTTCATTCGACTTAATTCTGGATGTATTCGAACAGGATTGATAGAGTACTCTATTAATCGTGGTATTCAATTTGCTATGCAGTCATCCGTGTTTATTGTATTCATCATTCATTATCTATTATACTTTCTTTACTAATGAACCTTCCAACAACAACAACAGCTACTTTATTCTATTGCTACTGACACTGCCGCTAGCTACTACGAATCAACCAGTAATGAATTAGGTTAGCAGTATTTGCTAGAACATTAACGGTCTTCAAATTACATTTAGGGAATGATACAATATTTTGCAACCTCTATAGAGAATCCTCATTTAACTTTTCTCCATAACCTCTAATATTGGTTTGTGTTTATGCAGATAACTTTACATTTTATATAGAATAATGTAAAGTATTATCACTTCTATACATAAAATGTTATCGTATAAAAGCTACAACTAAATTTCAAAACTTACTCCGTTTGCTAACAGTAAATTGCTCATTTTTATTTCAACAATACACACACACACACACACACACACACACACACATATATATATATATATATATATATATATATATATATATATATATATATATATATATATATATATATATATATTCAGAATTCAATTGGCTCTACAATATCTTTAATTTTTCCATATCTTTATTTGTTACGTTGTTATAACGAAAAATGTCAACATAAGTAGGTCGGAAGATCTGAGACTTTTGCTCCGAAAAAAAAACGAAGCTAATATTTATTCATTTACATCTTGGTTACTAATACATTATTGGAAAAGACGGTGCACTCACGTGAAAGATCTATTCTACACAATTTGCCTATTTCAAAAAATCTTCAAACATAATTATTGTAATTTTCCATGAATTCATGAAGAAAATGTTAGGTTTTTTTCAAATATCACGTTAAACACGCATTTTTTTTTCTATTCTTAGCATTCCAGTTATGTTTTATCACATTAGTACAACGTTGTCTTTTTTCAATATAATGCAACAAATCAGAAGCCTTGATCTGTAATATTTTGGATGTACCGTTTAAAAAAAAAAAAAAATAAAATTGCTCGCAAACGTCATTTTTCGGACGGGGCTATATGCGCTGTGCCTCACCCAAAGGACATAAGCGCAAAAGGGTTAAGCAATTCTTTAAAAAAAAAAAAAAAAAAAAAAATCGGCATCAACCGGAAAAGGTACGTTACATGCTTAGATATTTGGAATATGTACGACATGTATCTTATCTAAGATTATCGCAACTGACAGCTTATATGAGGATGCATAAGTTAATCAGTAATAAATGTCTGTATAATTCTTTATTTCGGTATATATAGATTCTAATGAAAAATATGCAATCTTCAAATATTTTTTTTACATATTTCCTTCTCAGTACCCCATTGTTTTTTGTTTTTTTTAATTTGAAGCTTTCGTTTAAATCTTGGCTATAAAGCTGAATGTTGGCCACTTGATCTGAGTATCGTTCCTGTTAACATCAAAAATGTGATTCAGGATGTCAAAAAGAGGCCAGGAACCCATAATGCATTAAGTCTTTTTAGGGGGAAGGGGAACTGGTTAGTACGGAAACCCCCATACAGTAAATGCCCAATTAGATTGCCTGGAAACCCCCATGCAGTAGGTAACTCAAATTAGACTGCCAGGAAACCCCCAGACACTAAATGCCCGTTTAGACTGCCTGGAAACCCCCATACACTAAATGCCCGATTAGACTGCCTGGAAACCCCCATGCAGTAAGTGCCTGATTAGAATGCCTGGAAACCCCCATGCAGTAAGTGCCTGATTAGAATGCCTGGAAACCCCCATACAGTATGTGCCCAATTAGAATGCCTGGAAACCCCCATACAGTATGTGCCCGATTAGAATGCCTGGAAACCCCCATACACTAAATGCCTGATTAGACTGCCTGGAAACCCCCATACAGTAGATGCCCGACAAGGATGCCTGGAAACTCCCATACAGTAGATGGCTGACTAGAATATCGGGAAACCCTCATACAGTAGATGCCCTACTAGAATGTCGGGAAACCCTAATACAGTAGATGTCCGACTAGAATGTTGGGAAACCCTCATGCAGTAGATGCCCGACTAGAATGACAAGAAACCCCCATACAGTAGATGCCCAGCTAAAATACCTGGAAACTCCCATACAGCAGATGCTCGACTAGAATACCTGGACACACGTACAGTAGATGCCCGACTAGAATACCTGGAAACCCTCATACAGTAGATGCCCAACAAGGATGCCTTGAAACCCCCATACAGTAGGTGCCCGACTAGAATGCCTGGAAACTCCCATACAGTAGGTGCCCGACTAGAATGCCTTGAAACTCCCATACAGTAGATGCCCGACAAGGATGCCTTGAAACTCCCATACAGTAGATGCCCGACAAGGATGCCTTGAAACCCCCATACAGTAGGTGCCCGACTAGAATGACTGGAAACTCCCATACAGTAGATGCCCGACAAGGATGCCTTGAAACCCCCATACAGTAGGTGCCCGACTAGAATGCCTGGAAACTCCCATACAGTAGATGCCCGACAAGGATGCCTTGAAACCCCCATACAGTAGGTGCCCGACTAGAATGCCTGGAAACTCCCATACAGTAGGTGCCCGACTAGAATGCCTTGAAACTCCCATACAGTAGATGCCCGACAAGGATGCCTTGAAACTCCCATACAGTAGATGCCCGACAAGGATGCCTTGAAACCCCCATACAGTAGGTGCCCGACTAGAATGACTGGAAACTCCCATACAGTAGATGCCCGACAAGGATGCCTTGAAACCCCCATACAGTAGGTGCCCGACTAGAATGCCTGGAAACTCCCATACAGTAGATGCCCGACAAGGATGCCTTGAAACCCCCATACAGTAGGTGCCCGACAAGGATGCCTTGAAACCCCCATACAGTAGGTGCCCGACTAGAATGCCTGGAAACTCCCATACAGTAGATGCCCGACTAGAATGTAGGGAAACCCACATACAGTAGATGCCCGACAATAGAATGTCGGGAATACCTCATACAGTAGATGCCCGACTAGAATGACAAGAAACCCCTATACAGTAGATGCCCGGCTAAAATACCTGGAAACTCTCATAAAGCAGATGCCCAACTAGAGTGCCTGGAAACCCCCATACAGTAGATACCCGACAATAGAATGTCGGGAAACCCTCGTACATAAGATGCCCGACTAGAATGACAAGAAACCCCCATACAGTGGGAGCCCGATTAGAATGCCTGGAAACCCCCATACAGTAGATGCCCGACAAGGATGCCTGGAAACTCCTGTGACGGAGCCGAGAGAAGGGTTGTGACTCAAAGGCAGGAAGCAATCTACCGAGTTATATTATTATAGAACACTCTCCTTTATATACAAAACCTCAAGGCAACAGGACATAACATGTTCGAGAAAGTGACAATGTCACAGAGGAAAACCAGACATGAATTTTCATGTTCGTTTTAGTGCGAGGGAAGAGCGAAGATACAAGCATAATATATACAAAAGGAATAATGTACAATTGTGTGACACACGGTTGGTACATGACTCCCCCTCTAAAAATGACATACTGAACATGTTAAATAGGTGCCCTGAATCTGGAGCGGTAGTAGTAAAAACTGCGCCGATTAGCGGCAGTGAGTGGCTGTAGAAGTCGTTGGTTGGGGTGCGAGCGAGTGGTGGATGATGGTTGGCTGTGTTGCCCCTCCGGCTCGTCACAGGGTAGGCGAGTGTGTCCTACGGCATTCATAGCCGTGTGTCCTACGGCATTCATAGGCGAGTGTGTCCTACGGCATTCATAGGCGAGTGTGTCCTACGGCATTCATAGGCGTGTGTCCTACGGCATTCATAGCCCTACGGCGTTCATAGGCGTGTATGTCTTACGGCATTCATAGGCCTGTATGTCCTACGGCATTCATAGGCGTGTATGTCCTACAGCATTCACGTCAGCTTCGGTTGAAGTTGAGTAGGTGTCCTCTTCGTCACGAGTGGAGGCGCTGATGGAGGTTTTGAAGGTCATGAAGTGGCTGTCCATAAGGGCACGAAGTAGGTTCATCTCACAAGGAGAGCTGTCTGCGGCAGGTTGCAGGCGAGTGATACTGGTCATTTTCCCGAGGGTGAGCGAAGCCCTTTGGTCCCCCAACGGTTGTTGAGAGAGCTGAAAAGGCGTTGCTATACGGGCGGCTGGTGACGGCGAGTACTGCTGCAGAAGGTATGGGTTGACGGCGTCATAATAACGGTGAGAGGCGGGGGGTGGGGGAGGCAGGAGGAGCGAGTCACTCCGGGGTCACCAATGTGACGGAGCCGAGAGAAGGGTTGTGACTCAAAGGCAGGAAGCAATCTACTGAGTTATATTATTATAGAACACTCTCCTTTATATACAAAACCTCAAGGCAACAGGACATAACATGTTCGAGAAAGTGACAATGTCGCAGAGGAAAACCAGACATGAATTTTCATGTGTAACACACAGTTGGTACACTCCCATACAGTAGATGCATGACTAGAATGTCGGGAAACCCTCATACAGTAGATGCCCGACTAGAATGTCGGGAAACCCTCATACAGTAGATGCTCGAGTAGAATGTCAGGAAACCCTCATACAGTAGATGCCCGACTAGAATGACAAGAAACCCCCATACAGTAGAAGCCCAGCTAAAATACCTGGAAACTCCCATACAGTAGATGCTTGACTAGAATACCTGGAAACTCATACAGTAGATGCCCGAATAGAATGCCTGGAAACTCCCATACAGTAGATGCCCGACAAGGATGCCTTGAAACCCCCATACAGTAGGTGCGCGATTAGAATGCCGGGAAACCCCCAAACAGTAGATGCCCGACAAGGATGCCTTGAGACCCCCTTACAGTAGGTGCCCGACTAGAATGCCTGGAAACTACCTTACAATATATGTCCAACAAGGATGCCCTGAAACCCCCATACAGTAGGTGCCCGACTAGAATGCCTGGAAACTCCCATACAGTAGATGACCGACAAGGATGCCTTGAAACCCCCATACAGTAGGTGCCCGACTAAAGTGCCTGGAAACTCCCATACAGTAGATGCCCAACTAGAATGTAGGGAAACTCACATACAGTAGATGCCCAACTATAATGGCTGCAACCCCCATACAGTAGGTGCCCGACAATATAATGTCGGGAAACCCTCATACAGTAGATGCCCGACTAGAATGACAAGAAACCCCCATACAGTAGATGCCCGACTAGAATGCCAGGAAACCCCCATACAGTAGATGCCCGACAATAGAATGTCGGGAAACCCTCATACAGTAGATGCCCGACTAGAATGACAAGAAACCCCCATACAGTAGATGCCCGACTAGAATGACTGGAAACCCTCATACAGTAGATGCCCGACTAGAATACCTGGAAAGCCCCATACTGTAGATGCCTGACTAGAATGACTGGAAATGCCCATACAGTAGACCCCCGACTAGAATGGCTGCAAACCCCCATACACTATGTGCCCGATTGGAATGCATGGAAACCCCCATATAGTAGATGCTCGACTAGAATGCCTGGAAACCCCCATACAGTAGATGCCCGACAATACAATGTCGGGAAACCCTCATACAGTAGATGCCCGACAAGAATGACAAAAAACACCCATTCAGTAGATGCCCGACTAGAATGTCGGGAAACTCTCATACAGTAGATGCCCGACTAGAATACCTGGAAACCCCCATACTGTAGATACCTGACTAGAATGATTGGAAACCCCCATACAGTAGATGCCCGACTGGAATGCCTGGAAACCCACATACAATAGATGCCTGACTAGAATGGCTGCAAACCCCCATACAGTAGATGCTCGACTAGAATGACTGGAAACCCTCATACACTAGATGCTTGACTAGAATGATTGGAAACCCCCATTCAGTAGATGCCCGACTAGAATGACTGGAAACCCTCATACAGTAGATGCTCAACTAGGATACTGGAAACCCTCATACAGTAGATGCTCAACTAGAATAACTGGAAACCCCCATACAGTAGATGCCCGACTAGAATGATTGGAACCCCCATACAGTAGATGCCCGACTAGAATGACTGGAAACCCTCATACAGTAGATGCTCAACTAGAATACTGGAAACCCTCATACAGTAGATGCTCAACTAGAATAACTGGAAACCCCCATACAGTAGATGCCCGACTAGAATGATTGGAACCCCCATACAGTAGATGCCCGACTAGAATGACCGGAAACCCTCATACAGTAGATGCTCAACTAGAATACTGGAAACTGTAGATGCCTGACTAGAATGACTGGAAAGGCCCATACAGTAGATGCCCAACTAGAATACCTGGAAACTGTAGATGCCTGACTAGAATGACTGGAAAGGCCCATACAGTAGATGCTCGACTAGAATGCCTAGAAACGCCCATAAAGTAGATGCCCGACTAGAATGGCTGCAAACCCCCATACAGTAGATGCTCGACTAGAATTCCTGGAAACCCCCATACAGTAGATGCCCGACTAGAATGACGGGAAACTCTCGTACAGTAGTTGCCCGACTAGAATGCTTGGAAACTCTGTACAGTAGATGCCTGACTAGAATGCATGGAAACTCCCATACAGTAGATACCCGACTAGAGTGCCTGGAAACCCCCATACAGTAGATGCCCGATTAAATTACCTGGTACCTCCCATACAGTAGATGCTCGATTAGAATGCCTGGAAATACCCATACAGTAGATGCCCGACAAGGATGCCTTGAAACCCCCATACAGTAGGTGCCCGACTAGAATACCTGGAAACCCCCATACTGTAGATGCCTGACTAGAATGTCGGGAAACCCACATACAGTAGATGCCCGACTGGAATGGCTGCAAACCCCCATACAGTAGATGCCCACCTAGAATGCCTGGAAACTCCCTTACAGTATTTGCCCGACAAGGATGCCCTGAATCCCCATACAGTAGGTGCCCGACTAGAATGCCTGGAAACTCCCATACAGTAGATGCCCGAAAAGGATGCCTTGAAACCCCTATACAGTAGGTGCCCGACTAGAATGCCTGGAAACTCCCATACAGTAGATGCCCAACTAGAATGTAGGGAAACCCACATACAGTAGATGCCCGACTAGAATGGCTGCAAACCCCCATACAGTAAATGCCCAACAATATAATGTCGGGAAAACCTCATACAGTAGATGCACGACTAGAATGACAAGAAATCCCCATACAGTAGATGCCAAACTAAAATTACTGGAAACCCTCATACAGTAGATGCCCGACTAGAATACCTGGAAACCCCCATACTGTAGATGCCTGACTAGAATGACTGGAAATGCCCGTACAGTAGATGCCCGACTAGAATGGCTGCAAACCCCCATACACTATGTGCTCGATTAGAATGCCTGGAAATCACCATACAGTAGGTACCCGATTAGAATGCCTGGAAACCCCCATACAGTAGATGCTCGACTAGAATGACTTGAAACCCCCATACAGTAGATGTCCGACAATAGAATGTCGGGAAACCCTCATACAGTAGATGCCCGACTAGAATGACAAGAAACCCCCATTCAGTATATGCCTGACTAGAATGTCGGGAAACTCTCATACAGTAGATGCCCGACTAGAATGCCAGGAAACCCCCATACAGTAGATGCCCGATAATAGAATGTCGGGAAACCCTGATTCAATAGATGCCCGACTAGAATGACAAGAAACCCCCATACAGTAGATGCCCGACTAGAATGACTGGATACCCTCATACAGTAGATGCCCGACTAGAATACCTGGAAACCCCCTTTCTGTAGATGCCTGACTAGAATGACTGGAAATGCCCATACAGTAGATGCCCGACTAGAATGGCTGCAAACCCCCATACACTATGTGCCCGATTAGAATGCCTGGAAACCCCCATACAGTATGTGCCTGAATAGAATGCCTGGAAACACCCATACAGTAGATACTCAACTAGAATGACTTGAAACCCCCATACAGTAGATGCCCGACAATAGAATGTCGGGAAACCCTCATACAGTAGATGCCCGAATAGAATGACAGGAAACCCCCATTCAGTATATGCCTGACTAGAATGTCGGGAAACTCTCATACAGTAGATGCCCGAATGGAATTCCTGGAAACCCCCATACAGTAGATGCCTGACTAGAATGGCTGCAAACCCCCATACACTAGATGCTTGACTAGAATGACTGGAAACCCCCATTCAGTAGATGCCCGACTAGAATGACTGGAAACCCTCATACAGCAGATGCTCAACTAGAATGACTGGAAACCCCCCTACAGTAGATGCCCGACTAGAATGATTGGAAACCTCCATACAGTAGATGCCCGACTAGAATGACTGGAAACCCCCATACAATAGATGCCCGACTAGAATGACCGGAAACCCTCATAGTGTAGATGCTCAACTAGAATAATGGAAACCCCCATACAGTAGATGCCCGACTATAATACCTGGAAACTGTAGATGCCTGACTAGAATGACTGGAAAGGCCCATACAGTAGATGTTCGACTAGAATGCCTAGAAATGCCCATACAGTAGATGCTCGACTAGAATTCCTGGAAACCCCCATACAGTAGATGCCTGACTAGAATGTCGGGAAACTCTCGTACAGTAGTTGCCCGACTAGAATGCCTGGAAACCCCGTACAGTAGATGCCCAACTAGAATACATGGAAACTCCCATACAGTAGATGCCCAACTAGAGTGCCTGGAAACCGCCATACAGTAGATGCCCGACTAAAATACCTGGAACCTCCCATACAGTGAGATGCCCGACAAGGATGCCTTGAAACCCCCATACAGTAGGTGCCCGACTAGAATACCTGGAAACCCCCACACTGTAGTTGCCTGACTATAATGTCAGGAAACCCACATACAGTAGATGCCCGACTGGAATGGCTGCAAACCCCCATACAGTATATGCCCGACAATAGAATGTCGGGAAACCCTCATACTGTAGATGCCCGACTAGAATGACAAGAAATCTTCATACAGTAGATGCCTGGCTAAAATACCTGGAAACTCCCATACAGTAGATGCTCGACTAGAATACCTGGAAACCCTCATACAGTAGATGCCTGACTAGAATGTCTGGAAAATCCCATACAATAGATGCCCGACTAGAATGCCTGGAAATCACCATACAGTAGATCCCCGTCTAGAATACCTGGAAACTCTCATACAGTAGATGCCTGACTAAAATGCCTGGAAACTCTCATACAGTTGATGCCTGACTAGAAAGCCTGGAAACCCCATATAGTAGATGTCCGACTAGAATGCCTGGAAACCCCCATACAGTAGATGCCCGATTAGAATGCCTGGAAATCCCCATACAGTAGATGCCTAACTAGAATACCTGGAAACTCTTATACAGTAGATGCCAGACTAGAATTCCTGGAAACTCTCGCACAGTTGATGCCCGACTAAAATGCCTGGAAACCCCATATATTAGGTGCCCGACTAGAATGCCTGGAAACCCCCATACAGTTGATGCCTGACTGGAATGCCTCGAAACCCCCATACAGTAGATGCCCGACTAGAATGTCGGGAAACCCTCATACAGTAGATGCCCGACTAGAATGGCTGGAAACCCCCATACAGTAGATGCTCGACTAGAATGTTGGGAAACCCTCATACAGTAGATGCCCGACTAAAATGTCGGTAAACCCTCGTACAGTAGATGCCTTACTAGAATGACTGGAAACCCCCATATAGTAAATGGCCGACTAGAATACCTGGAAACTCCCATACAGTAGATGCTCGACTAGAATACCTGGAAACTCCCCTACAGTAGATGCCCGACTAGAATGTCGGGAAACCCTCATATAGTAGATACCCGACTAGAATGCCGTGAAACCCCCATACAGTAGATTCTCGACTAGAATATCAGGAAACCTTCATACAGTAGATACCCGACTAGAATGCCTGGAAACCCCCATACAGTAGATTCTCTACTAGAATGCCTGAAAACCCCCTTTCAGTAGATTCTCGACTAGAATGCCTTAAAACTCCCTTACAGTAGAGGCCCGACTAGAATGTCAGGAAACCCTCATACAGTAGAGACCCGACTAAAATGCCTGGAAACCCCCATACAGTATATTCTCGAATAGAATGCCTGAAAACTCCCATACAGTAGATGCCCAACTAGAATGTCAGGAAACCCTCATACAGTAGATATCCGACTAGAATGCCTGGAAACCCCCATACAGTAGATTCTCGACTAGAATGCCTGAAAACTCACATACAGGAGATGCCCGACTAGAATGCCTGAAAACTCCCATACAGTAGATGCCCGACTAGAATGTCAGGAAACCCCCTTACAGTAGATACCCAACTAGAATGCCTGGAAAACCCCATTACAGTAAATTCTCGACTAGAATGCCTGAAAACTCCCATACAGTAGATGCCCGACTAGAATGTCAGGAAACCCTCATACAGTAGATACCCGACTAGAATAACTTGAAACCCCCATACAGTAGATTCTCGACTAGAATGCCTGGAAACCCCCTTACATTAGAGGCCAGACTAGAATGCCTGGAAACCCCCATGCAGTAGATGCACGACTAGAATGCCTGGAAACCCCCATACAGTAGATGCCCGAGTAGAATACCTTGAAACCCCCATGCAGTAGATGCAGGACTAGAATGCCTGGAAACCCCCATTCAGTAGATGCCCGAGACGAATACCTTTAAACCCCCATACAGTAGATGCCCGACTAGAATGTCTGGAAACGCCCATACAGTAGATGCCCGACTAGAATGTCGGGAAACCCTCGTACAGTAGATGCCCGACTAGAATACCTGGAAACCCCCATACAGTAAATGCCCGACCAGAATGCCTGGAAATCCCCATACAATAAATGCCCGACTAGAATATCTTGAAACCCCCATACAGTAAATGCCCGACTAGAATGCCTGGAAACGCCCATACAGTAAATGCCCAACTAGAATGTCAGGAAACCTTCATACAGTAGATGCCCGACTAGAATTCCTTGAAACCCCCATACAGTAGATGCCCGACTAGAATGCCTGGAAACCCCCATACAGTCGATGCCCGTCTAGAATGCCTGGAAACCCCCATGCAGTAGATGCCCGACTAGAATGCCTGGAAACCCCCATAGAGTAGATGCCTGACTAGAATGCCCAGAAACCCCCATACAGTAGATGCCCGACTAGAATGCCTGGAAACCCCCATACAGTAGATGCCCGCCTAGAATGCCTTGAAACCCCTCATACAGTAGATGCCTGACTAGAATGCCCGGAAACCCCCATATAGTAGATTAACTAGAATGCCTGGAAACCCCCATACAGTAGATGCTCGACTAGAATGCCCGGAAACCCCCATACAGTAGATGCCAGACTAGAATGCTTTGAAACCCCCATACAGTAGATGCCCGACTAGAATGCGTGGAAACCGCCATATAGTAGATGCTTGACTAGAATGATTGGAAACCCCCATACAGTAGATGCCCGCCTAGAATGCCCGGAAACCCCCATACAGTAGATGCCCGACTAGAATGCCCGGAAACCCCCATACAGTAGGTGCCTGACTAGAATGCCCGGAAACCCCCATATAGTAGATGCCCGACTAGAATGCCTAGAAACCTCCATACAGAAGATGCCCGACTAGAGTGCCTGGAGACCCCCATACAGTAGATGCCTGACTAGAATATTGGGAAACTCTCTTACTGTAGATGCCCGACCAGAATGACTGGAAACCCCATACAATACATGCCTGAATAGAATGCCTAGAAACCCCCATACAGTAGATGCTCGACTAGAATACAGTACCTGGAAACTCCCATACAGTAGATGCCCGACTAGAGTGCCTGGAAACCCCCATACAGTAGATGCCTAACTAGAATGTTGGGAAACCCTCATACAGTAGATGCCCAACTAGAATGACAAGAAACCCCCATACAGTAGATGCCCAGGTAAAATACCTGGAAACTCCCATATAGTAAATGCTCGACTAGAATATCTGGAAACGCCCATACAGTAGATGCCTGACTAGAATGCCTGGAAACCCCTATACAGTAGATGCCCGACAATAGAATGTCGGGAAACCCTCATACAGCGGATGCCCACCTAGAATGACAAGAAACCCCCATACAATAGATGCCCGACCAGAATGACTTGAAACCCTCGTATAGTAGATGCCGGACTAGAATACCTGGAAACCCCCATACTATAGATGCCTACTAGAATGCCTGGAAACCCCCATACAGTAGATGCCCGACTAGAATGCCTGGAAACCCCTATACAGTAGATGCCCGACTAGAATATTTGCAAACCCCCATACAGTAGATGCCCGACTAGAATGACGGGAAACCCTCATACAGTAGATGCCCGACTAGAATGACTGGAAACCCTCATACAATAGATGCCTGACTAGAATGACTGGTAACCCCCATTCAGTAGATGCCCGACTAGAATGACTTGAAGCCCTCTTACGGAAGATGCTCGACTAGAATGACTGAAAACCACCTTACAGTAGATGCCCGACTAGAAATACTGGAAACCCCCATACAGTAGATGCGTGGCAAGAATGATTGAAAACCCTCAGTCAATAGATGCTCGATTAGAATGACTGGAAACCCTCATACAGTATATGCCCGACTAGAATGACTGGAAACCCCAATACTGTAGATGCCTGACTAGAATGACTGGAAACGCCCATACAGTAGATGCCCGACAAGAATGCCTAGAACCCCCATACAGTAGATGCCCGTCTAGAATGGCTGCAAACCCCCATACAGTAGATGTTCGACTAGAATGCCTGGAAACCCCCATTCTGTAGATGCCTAAGTAGAATGACTGGAAACGCCCATACAGTAGATGCTCGACTAGAATGCCTAGAAACCCCCATACACTAGATGCCCGATTAGAATGGCTGCAAACCCCCATACAGTAGATGCTCGACTAGAATGCCTGGAAACCCCCATACAGTTGATGCCCGACTAGAATGTCGGGAAACTCTCGTACAGTAGCTGACCGACTAGAATGACTGGAAACCCCATACATTGGATGCCCGACTAGAATGCCTGGAAACCCCCAGACAGTAGATGCCTGACTAGAATACATGGAAACTCCCATACAGTAGATGCCCAACTAGAGTGCCTGGAAACCCCCATACAGTAGATGCCCAACTAGAATGTCAGGAAACCCTCATACAGTATAGATGCCTGACGAGAATGACTGGAAACTCCCATACAGTAGATGCTCGACGAGAATGCCTGGAAATCCCCATACAGTAGATGTCCAACTAGAATACTTGGAAACTCTCATACAGTAGATGCCTGACAAGAATGCCTGGAAACTCTCATACAGTAGATGCCTTCCTAGAATGACTGGAAACCCCCATACGGTAGATGCCCGACTATAATGCCCGGAAACCCCCATACAGTAGATGCCCGACTAGAATGCCTGGACACCCCCATACAGTAGATGTCCGACTAGAATAACTGGAAACTCCCATACAATAGATGCCCGACTAGAATGCCTGGAAACTCCCATACAGTAGATGCCTGACTAGACTGCCTGAAAATTCCCATACAGTAGATGCCTGACTAGAATGTCGAGAAACCCTCATACAATAGATGCCCGACTAGAATGACTGAAAACACCCATACAGTACATGCCCAACTAGAATGACTGGAAATTCCCATACAGTAGATGCCCAACTAGAATGCCTGGAAACCCCTATACAGTAGATGCCTGACTAGAATACCCGGAAACCCCCATACAGTAGATGCCCAACTAGAATGCCTCTAAACCTCCATACAGTAGATGCCTGAATAGAATACCTAGAAACTCCCATACAGTAGATTCCCGACTAGAATGTCGGGAAATCCTCATACAGTAGATGCCCGACTAGAATGTCGGGAAACCCTCGTACAGTAGATGCCTGACTAGAATGATTGGAAACCCCATACAGTAGATGCCCGAGTAGAATGCCTGGAAACCCCCATAGAGTAGATGCCTGACTAGAATACCTGGAAACTCCCATACAGTAGATGTCTGAGTAGAATGTCTGGAAACTCTCATACAGTAGATGCCCGAGTAGAGTGCCTGGAAACCCCCATACAGTAGATGCCCGACAAGAATGTCGGGAAACCCTCATTCAGTAGATGCTTGACTAGAATGACTGAAAACCCTCATACAGTAGATGCCCAACTAGAATGCCTGGAAATCCCCATACAGTAGATACCCAACTAGAATGCCTAGAAATTCCCATACAGTAGATGCCCGACTAGAATACCTGGAAACTCTCATACATTAGATGCCTGACTAGAATGCCTGGAAACTTTTATACAGTTAATTCCTGACTAGGATGCCTGGAAACCCCATATAGTAGGTGCCCGACTAGAATGCCTGGAAACTCCCATACTTTAGATGCCCGACTAGAATGCTTTTAAACCTCCATACAGTAGATGCCTGAATAGAATACCTAGAAACTCCCATACAGTAGATTCCCGACTAGAATGTCGGGAAATCCTCATACAGTAGATGCCCGATTAGAATGTCGGGAAACCCTCGTACAGTAGATGCCTAACTAGAATGATTGGAAACCCCATACAGTAGATGCCCGAGTAGAATGGCTGGAAACCCCCATAGAGTAGATGCCTGACTAGAATACCTGAAAACTCCCATACAGTAGATGTCTGACTAGAATGTCTGGAAACTCTCATACAGTAGATGCCCGAGTAGAGTGCCTGGAAACCCCCATGCAGTAGATGCCAGTCAAGAATGTCGGGAAACCCTCATACAGTAGATGCCCGACTAGAATGACTGAAAACCCTCATACAGTAGATGCCCAACTAGAATGCCTGGAAATCCCCATACAGTAGATGCCCGACTAGAATACCTGGAAACTCTCATACTATAGATGCCTGACTAGAATGCCTGGAAACTTTTATACAGTTGATTCCTGATTAGGATGCCTGGAAACCCCATATAGTAGGTGCCTGACTAGAATGCCTGGAAACTCCCATACTTTAGATGCCTGACTAGAATGCCTGGAAACTCCCATACAGTAGATGCCCGACTAGAATGTTGGGAAACCCTCATACAGTAGATACTCGACTAGAATGCCTGGAAACTCCCATACTTTAGATGCCTGACTAGAATGCCTGGAAACTCCCATACAGTAGATGCCCGACTAGAATGTTGGGAAACCCTCATACACTAGACGCCTTACTAGAATGACTGGAAACCCCCATACAGTAGATGCCCGACTATAATGGCTGGAAACCTCCATACAGTAGATGCCTGACTAGAATGCCCGGAAACCCCCATACAGTAGATGCCCGACTAGAATGCCTTGAAACGCCTATACAGTAGATGCCCGACCAGAATGCCTTGAAACCCCCATACAGTAGATGCCCGACTAGAATTTCGGGAAACCCTCATACAGTAGATGCCTTACTAGAATGACTGGAAACCCCCATACAGTAGATGCCCGAATAGAATACCTGGAAACTCCCATACAGTAGATGCCCGACTAGAATGTCTGGAAACCCTCATACAGTAGATACTCGACTAGAATGCCTGGAAACCCCCATACAGTAGATGCCCGATTAGAATGCCTGGAAACCCCCATACAGTAGATGCCCAACTAAAATGCCTGGAAACCCCCATGCAGTAGATGCACGACTAGAATGCTTGAAAACCCCCATGCAGTAGATGCACGACTAGAATGTCGGGAAACCCTCATACAGTAGATGCATTACTAAAATGACTGGAAACCCCCATACAGTAGATGCCCGTCTAGAATGCCTGGAAACCCCCATACAGTAGATGCCTGACTAGAATGCCCGGAAACCCCCATACAGTACATGCCCGACTAAAATGCTTGAAAACCCCCATGCAGTAGATGCACGACTAGAATGTCGGGAAACCCTCATACAGTAGATGCATTACTAAAATGACTGGAAACCCCCATACAGTAGATGCCCGTCTAGAATGCCTGGAAACCCCCATACAGTAGATGCCCGACTAGAATGCTTGAAAACCCCCATGCAGTAGATGCACGACTAGAATGTCGGGAAACCCTCATACAGTAGATGCATTACTAAAATGACTGGAAACCCCCATACAGTAGATGCCCGTCTAGAATGCCTGGAAACCCCCATACAGTAGATGCCTGACTAGAATGCCCGGAAACCCCCATACAGTACATGCCCGACTAAAATGCTTGAAAACCCCCATGCAGTAGATGCACGACTAGAATGTCGGGAAACCCTCATACAGTAGATGCATTACTAAAATGACTGGAAACCCCCATACAGTAGATGCCCGTCTAGAATGCCTGGAAACCCCCATACAGTAGATGCCTGACTAGAATGCCTGGAAACCCCCATACAGTAGATGCCCGACTAGAATGCTTGAAAACCCCCATGCAGTAGATGCACGACTAGAATGTCGGGAAACCCTCATACAGTAGATGCATTACTAAAATGACTGGAAACCCCCATACAGTAGATGCCCGACTAGAATGCTTGAAAACCCCCATGCAGTAGATGCACGACTAGAATGTCGGGAAACCCTCATACAGTAGATGCATTACTAAAATGACTGGAAACCCCCATACAGTAGATGCCCGTCTAGAATGCCTGGAAACCCCCATACAGTAGATGCCTGACTAGAATGCCTGGAAACCCCCATACAGTAGATGCCCGACTAGAATGCTTGAAAACCCCCATGCAGTAGATGCACGACTAGAATGTCGGGAAACCCTCATACAGTAGATGCATTACTAAAATGACTGGAAACCCCCATACAGTAGATGCCTGACTAGAATGCCCGGAAACCCCCATACAGTACATGCCCGACTAGAATGACTGGAAACCCCCATACAGTAGATGCCCGACTAGAATGCCTGGAAACCCTCATGCAGTAGATGCCCGACTAGAATGCACTGGAGAAAGCGTGAAATATTTGCTCCAAAATGCTTGAGTGTGAGGCCAATCTCTTGTTAATGATTTGTTGATATCTTTAGAATTTTTTATAAAGTTTATATACATTTTGTCTTTGTGGACTGCTGTTTTTTTTTTGTTTTAGTTATATATATTGTTCATGAATTTGCGTATTTGCTTATAGAATACATTCCTGTTAAGACCAATAGGAAAAAAAATATAAAAACTCTTTATAAAGGTGTTATTCATAACAGACACTCAGAAAATTTACGCCAAGAGTCGTTTATAGTTAGGTTTTCTGTATATAGAGATTTAGAAGAAAATAAGAATAAAACAATTTCTCATGAAAAAACGATCTTCTTATCATTCTGTAAAAATTTATATGAAGTCTGACTCATTACTCAGTAGCCAGTGGCTATATGCGAATAGAGAACATCGTCTGTCAGCTGCGTAGAGTAGGGCATTGCTAAATTCACAAAATACTCTCTTGATAGGAAAAAATCTAATTTCCTTAATGTTTATTATTATATGTAATCTTTAGATTTCCAATTATGATACAAAATGTATGTAATAACGATGGAACAATTAAAATGAGGAATTTTTGTTTAAGAAATAGAACTACTCAATTGTGCAATTTTTTTCTTAGCGTTTTCTGTACTGACTCCTACAGCTAGCTGGTTTAATGCCTGTCATCTTACCTCCTACTCTCTCTCTCTCTCTCTCTCTCTCTCTCTCTCTCTCTCTCTCTCTCTCTCTCTTTCCAAATAAGAGGTTAAATAAAATATGATTTCATCGTATGGAAACACGCCTCATTTAATCAAATTAAAATATTTTGTAATTTCGATAAACATTCTTATTGATACACATAATTCCTACAAATGATCGAACAACCAAAAATATCAAATAATACGGAATCTCTCTCTCTCTCTCTCTCTCTCTCTCTCTCTCTCTCTCTCTCTCTCTCTCTCTCTCTCTCCAGACAAATGCAAGATAATTTGTGTCCATCGAGCACCACAGTGGGCCCCTGTCTGGTTACGGCTCACTTTTCCTGTGCTTACACAAAGGCTACAGGGAATAGGCTAGTCTGGCCTACTATTCACGCATTCTCCTCTTTCCTCACACACCTGACAACAATAAGATAACCGAACAATTCTTATTCATTCAAGGGGTTCACTGTAATTGTTCAATGGCTCCTTGACTCTTTGTGAGGGTAGAAGAGACTTTTTAGGTATGGTAAGCAGCTCTCCTAGCAGTTGCTGCTGCTCATATGATATTAGCCAGGTGAGGGAACTTCAAATATCAAGGTGGTTTTTTCTTTCATGGCCTTCCGATAGTCACCTACATTTTTCATTCGTGTGTTTTATCTTGAATACTTTTCAAAACATACAAAATATATTTATCCATATATACCCACGCATATGTACGAAAAAACATAGATGCATACACTCCCATATACATACATACATGTATACATGCATATACTCTTTTATGCATATATATTCATAAAACCATAGTCAAATAAACATACAAATACATACACACATATTTTACATACATTTGCATATAAACCCGATTGGAAATAACGGTAGAGGCTCCGGGTATGTGTATATACAATTATACATACTTGAGAAGGATACTACAGACCTATAAGATTAATATCCCACAGGCATATACAAAATGAGGTACATAATTCTTAAGATAGAAATAAGGTGTTACTAAAGAGAGGTCTGGTTAAAACAAATTATAATTTATGAAGTTTTTAAATCTCTTTGCATATGTTCCATTCCTCTATTTGAATTATCAAATCAATCGTTTATAATATCTTAATAAAAAGTTCTTAGGTGAAATAAAAAGTTCCTAGATGAAGCCAATTCCATTTTCTTTGTACTTGACCAGTTAATAGTGTGATTTTTTTCATTCTTTAACATATACAAACCTTGCCTGAGTATCTTGAGCACATCTTTCTTTTTCTTATGCTACTCAGTTCTCTTTTTAAAATTTTAGCTGTTTGACCTTTAAGATCTTTCATGCATTACAGGGTATATGATATAAGCAGCCTTTAGTACTGTCATGACAATATTTTGAGAGAGAGAGAGAGAGAGAGAGAGAGAGAGAGAGAGAGAGAGAGAGAGAGAGAGAGAGAGAGAGAGGAGGAAAGGAAAAAGGGGGATCGAGGCGGAGGGAGTTTTTTTTTTTTTTACTATTTTCTTTTAATCCATTTCTTTTATTTCTGGGTTATAGAGATTTGAATCTTGGTATTAATTATTCTTTACCATTAGCGATTCATGATAATCTTATGAATTACCATACTGAGTGTACTACACTATACCAAAATCTCGTACTGATGCGGGTGTTCGTTACAGAGTTATTGTCCAAAAATCTACTTGCATTGTCTGTGCAACCCACAGCAGCTGCCTTTTTTAAAAATAATTTAAATAGCTGGCTTTAGCCAGAAATAGCAATTCAGGAAGTGGTTGTATGACTCTCCAAATCTTCTGCATAACTATATATATATATATATATATATATATATATATATATATATATATATATATATATATATATATAAATAACTGATTATTCAGCCTTTAACCATGGATGAATTTCTTTGTTCTGCTAAATATGAGCAGATGGTGATTACAGTTTTGAAGAGAGGAAACACTAGACAAATACTTAAATGAGAACATAGGCACATTTTGAAAACTTTCCTAGTTGCCTTTTTAACATTTCCTTTTTCATTAAAAAATGTGCAATGGAAAATATATGGCAATCAAAGAATCAGTCTCGGGAATTATCTAAGAAGCTCACTTTAACACTGGCAATGGTGATGAGAAGACTTTCATAAAGATTAGCGAACTACAAGTAACTGTCTAAGATCAATTGTTTCATAATATATCCTCCAATGTGAACGATGTGTTGAAAATACTTTGCAGAAAGGAAACAGCAGGAGTTGTTGTCAAACCTCTATCTGCAAGCGATCTGGATGAAAGAGCCCAAGTTGGTTTAGTAGATGTGCAGACACTGCAGGGTGGAAGATATCGTGCATTATATGGATTACCTAACCAGGTTATTCGTTCTCTGGATTCAAAGAGGGCATTTGAGGATGCCCGTGAGCCTCTTAGATATATGTGTACCCCATATCCGTCAGTTTGACAACAGTTGGGAATTCATAGCTGCAATTATCGAAGAACTTGCCTCATTGTGACCTGAACTTATTTTAGTGAATGGACATCCAAGGCATGCCCAAAGCCAAGGATCTATTGAAAGAAGTAATGGCGATATGAAACTCAAACATATGGCATGGAAAAGAGACTATAATAGTGCTCAGTGTAGTTATGGTGTTCATTTTTTCCAATGGGCCAGGAAAAATTCATATCATGAAGCAACCAACATGGCTCCTTACTGACAACAAGTCACGATGTGGTCTCACGTCACGTCTCCCAGAAGAATTTATCAACAGAATGTCATCTGGTATTAAAGAAGAAAACCTTGAAAGCCTTTTAGATGTAGTTCCAAATCCTGTTTTAAACAATACAGACCCATTTAACCAAAGCCTAGGTAATGACCACCCAGTTGCCCAAAGCTCAGCTTATGATGACCCAGTTTCCTGAAGCCCAGCTGACAATGACCTAGTTACCCAAAGCTCTGCTGATGATGACTCAAGTTACCCAAAGCCCACCTGATGGTATCTTAGTTACTCAAAAGCCCAGCTGATGATGACCCAGTTACTCAAACCCAGCTGATGATGATCAAGTGACCCAAAGTCCAGCTGATGATAACCTAGTTTCATCAAACCCTGAAAGTGAAGCACATCCAATTGCAAACGCTCAGATACACCCAGCAATATGTACAAGAAAGAAAGTAAAGCTTAGTCTTCAGCAATAAGCAACACGATTGTTAGCACAAAGCGCCAGATCAGTTGGTGTTGGGGACCATGTTTTTCAATTTGACTGCAGTAAAGGAGATCCTCTAAACTTAGTATGTGTTGTATTAGTAGTTGAAGACTAAAATTATGTGATTGGCACAAAAAAGAGGCTATAAAGAGCAAACTTGCCAGAAACCAGTTTGGATTTATTCATTACAAAGGACTTGTGGCAGAAAATATCCCACCTGAACGACTATGCATTCGCGAACTAGTTTGAGCAGGAAGCGTATGTGGAGACTAGGGCTAAAAAAATATGTCATTTTAGGAGCAACGGCTAAACTAAGAGGTAGTTTTGTGTAAAAGCTGGTCTACGTTGCAACAATGCTTGCCAGAGCCACAGATGTTGTGACAATGTTGATCAATAGTTTTTGGTCATTTAGTCTTTTTATAATAATTTTTAATTATAGAGCAAGAATTTCCTCTTGTTTCTGTACTTATTATTAAGAAAGAAAAAAGAATAAAATTATAAATTCCTCCTAATCTTAGGTGTATCTATATCTGAATGAGTTATGATTTTTTTATGGCTGCTCAATTCACGTATCAGGCAAGAGTTTAATTTTGCATTTCATGAAGTGGACCGATCAGTTGCCCATTCTTGAAGTGGTGAAATGGTTTGCTCATTTCATGAAGTTGGCGGTTTCACAAACGGTGTGCAATGCGGGCACACATGCATACACACATATATATATACTGTATATATATATATATATATATATATATATATATATATATATATATATATATGTATATATATATATATATATATATATATATATATATATATATATATATGTAGTCTTCATCTCCTACACCTATTGACGCAAAGGGCCTCGGTTAGATTTCGCCAGTCGTCTCTATCTTGAGCTTTTAAATCGATACTTCTCCATTCATCACATGCCACTTCATGCTTAATAGTCCTCAGTCATGGAGGCCTGGGTCTTCCAACTCTTCTAGTGCCTTGTGGAGCCCACTTGAAAGTTTGGTAAACTAATCTCTGTCCATCCAATTAACTCCCAATATTCCTCTGAATGCTTTGTTCACAAATCCAAAAAATCTTTTGGATATAAATTTAGTTAAATTGTTATGCCTGACTCGTGTGTATAGCAGAATTTTTATAAGTAAATTCAGGCGATTTGACTTCCAAATTTTACTTAACCCACCCATTGTCTGATTATCTTTTCTCAATCTTTCATTAAACTTAAATTCGAAAGATCCTGTATTAGAGATCATAGTTCCTACATATTTAAATGATTCTACCTTATTAATCCTCTCTCCTGCCAATGATATTTCATCTTCAATTGCATTTTCCGTTCTCATCATCTGTCTTTCTTATATTTATCTTGAGCCCACCCTCGTGAGATATTTCATGTATTTTGGTAGGTAAGTTTTGCAAGTCATGTGGTGTTCTGCTAATACTCTAGGTCAGCTAATTTCCTATTTCCAATCCAGTCCAATCCTTCTCCACCATCCCCAATTGCTATATGTTTTACAAAATCTATGAGTAGGATAAACAATATAAGTGAGAACACATTTCCTTGTACTCTACTGTTCACTGGAAATTCATTTGATAGGACTCCACTAACATTAACTTTGCACTTGCGATGCTCATGATGAGACCTGATCAAATTTACATATTCAAGAGGAACTCCACAATAACACAGGATTCTCCACAAAATCACCCATTGCACACTATCAAAGGCTTTGTTATAGTCCATAAATGCCATCAAAAGTGGGTCTCTATATTCTAAACATTGCTGTACCACATGTTTCAAAATGGAAATTTGGTCAGTACAACTTCTACCTTTTCTAAATCCTGCTTGTTTATCTCTACACTTTTCATCAATCTTTCTCTCTTGTCTCTTTAAAATAAGCATACTACATATTTTCATAACTGACTCAAGTGTTATGCCTCTGTAATTATTGCAATCAGTCAGATCTCCTTTTTTGGGGCATTTTCACCAGCAATCCTAGGTCCCATTCATCAGGTATTGCCTCTTCACGCCACATTGTACAAAATAATCTTGTAAGTATTCTGGGAGTCACTTCATTTTCGTCCAATATCTCAGAAGTTATTCCATCATATCTAGGGGCTTTCCATCTCTTTAGTTTTTTTTTAGGATAGCTTCGACTTCAAACTCACTGATTTAATTTAAGAGCACATCAAGGTCTTCCTCAGCTTCAGGTATATCAATCAGATTATTCCCTTCATATCTCCTATTCATGACCCCAGTAAAGTGTTCCATCTAACGTTGCCCTTTTTTTTATCTTACTTTGTTGTAACAGATCCATCTCACTTTTCATGGGTATATGCTTCTTCTTCTTCTTTGCCTCAGAAGAGATTTCATTAATAATCCTATGAGCAATTCTTACACCATAGCCTCATCTGCTTTCATGTCTAAATATTCTCTCCAGTCATTCATGGCTTTTCTTTTAACTTCACTATCAATACTGGAATACCTCACATGCTCTACCTTGTAATTTTTATTACTTCCTGAAAAACTTTCAACAATCAATTTCTTAATTTGTCTCCTTTTTAAAGTATACCAAGTAATATTTGATATCGATGGTTTTCTCCTTATAACTGCATGTCCCAAAACTTCACTACCAACTAACTGATATATGTTCTTAATATCACACCATTCTTCATTAATTGTCTGCTCTTCGTCCCTTAACGTCTCCAAGACTGCAAATCGATTCCTACATTCAATTGTAAATGTTTTTCTGTGCTCATTTTCTGGAAGCTTATTTTTATCAAGCTTAGGTAGTCTATCTACATTTCTGTTGGGTGCTTTCAATATTAATTTCAGTGTGGCAATGAGGAGCTGGTGATAACTGCCAATATCTGCACCTCTATAGCTTCTGACATTTATCAGTCCTCTTTTTCTCATTATTAATGGCTATGTGATCAATTTGATTATTGTACTTACCACATGGTGAAGTCCATGTATATTTCTGGATGCCCTTGTGCTGGAATAGAGTACCTCCAATAACAAGATTGTTTGCTGAACAAAAACTTATAAAATGTGCCCCGTTTTCATTTGCTACATCCTCAAGACCCTCGACGCCCATCACATTCTCTATACCTTGATTATTTCTTCCAGGCCCAGCATTGAGGTCACCAATCACAATTATCATATCTCTCTCTGGGATCTCATCTATTACACTCTGCAGTTCTTTATATTATTATTTCTTTTCTTTAGGGGAATAATTTGTTGGTGCATAGCAAACTTTAATACTCATATTGCACCGCTTTGATTTAAACTTTTCAAGTAACAATCGACTATTTACAGCCCTCCATCCCTCTAATGCCTTTTCTGCTCTTGGTGTCATCATCATTGCTACCCCTTCTCTTCCAGCTCCATCTGTTCTTCCTGAGTTAGGGCCAAGATATCCAGATTATCTTTCAAAAATTCATTCAACACTTGCCATATCTTCCTAATCGGATTCAGGGTCTAAGATTCTGATTATCAATTTTTAATTCTTCTTAAGGATTTACAATTCAGGAGATTCTTAGCATCCCGCTATGCCTGGGACTGGGGGCCATTCTGTCATTTTTGCTTTCCATAGACTGACTAAATCCATAGAGGATTCATTGGCTAAATTAGTCAAAGGATAGCCAGTTCCTCGAGATGTGCAGTGCCTATCTTAACTAAGGCAAGTGGCCTGCAAGTCCTTACTAATTCTTGTAAGATCATCTGACAGGCATCAGGAGTAAAAGATGAAAAGAAATCTTGTCTTTTGCCTTAAACCCAATCCATCACCCTGCTGTCAGTGACTTTTTCGCTATTTCTTCCACACCCAAAGTTCTCGTTATTTCACCAAGTTGCTCATCCTCTTGTATAACCGTTGACATACATGGATTGCTAAGATATACCGCCTAGCATGGTATATGTGTGTGTGTATATATATATATATATATATATATATATATATATATATATATATATATATATATATATATATATCTGTGTGTGTGTATGTATGTATGTATATTATTCCAGTAACTCTTTAATTTTAAAGATTTTAGAATGGCTTTTTGTTATTGGACTGAGAGGTATAATGGTTCGATTTTGTTGGGTTCCAGCACATGTAAGTGTATCTGGGAATGAGAAGGCAGTTTACTAGCAAAGAATGCTGCAGCTTAATTACAACCAAGAAGGTATCCCATTCTTTGTGATGATTGTTTACCCAATATTTAAGAATTTGATTTACAATAATTGGCAACAGCATTGGGATAGTTTTATTGAAAATAAGATGCGACAAATAATTAATTTTATACACCCCTGGAAGTATAACATGATGCCCCGAAAGTTGGAGATTACTCTGTCGTCTCCGCATTGGTCACACTTGGTTGACGCATGAATATCTGCTTACAGGCCAATATCAGCCATATATTGACGACTGTTTGGTACCCTTAACAGTGAGGCATTTGTTGAAGGAATGCCCAACATATAGTAGTGAAAGAAATAGATATCTGTTTGAGGCTTGAGGTGAGCATGACAGGTTCATCCTTGCCAAGATTCTTGGACATGTTATGTCCTACCATGCTAGTGGTAGTTTTAGCTTTACTTCAGAAGCAGGTCTTCTAAAGGCTATGTAACTTTTAAAATGACATCTTTAATTAGATATTTTTTTACTCTTTATTTACAATAAACGATATCAGCGTCAATGACCTTGGATGTCAGGATGCCAGAAACCCTCAAATCAATCAATTAATCCTGTCTTCCTATATCCTGATACTGAGAGTTTGCACAGCCGTGTTTTGGCGGCTATTGTTATAATTACTGTTATAGCTCAAAAAGTTCAGTAACAAGATCCTGACTATACTTTCACTCCTAAATCTCACCTTCACTATTTAAGTTTATTCATGTTACGATTTTCTCTCTCTCTCTCTTTCTATCTAATTTTTTAATATCTTTATCTTTATTAATTATTGTAAATCTTATACGTAAGCACATACATGCATACGCACAAACACACACACGTTATATGTTCTACCCATGAACATTTCTTTTTCTTACATTTTGTTAGAATATCCTCTACTTTACTTCGTTCTTGTATCCATGATACTCTTTTCCTGTCTCAGTGTTATTTCCATAATTATTCTTTCCATAGCTCTTTTAGTTGTAACTAGCTATGTTCTAAGGGTTTAGTAAGGCTCCATGTTTCTGATGCATAAATAAATACTGGTAGGACCGTTGATTAAATACTTTTCTTTTTAGAGAGTGTGGCATTTTATTTTTCATAATCTCATTTTGTATACCAAAATCTCTCCATCCCATGCTTATCCTTTTTTTAATTTTGGTCTTGTGTCCTGGAGAAACACTTGCTGTCTGTCTTAAGTACATATTTCAATTGCCAGTCTCTATAGGCTCATCTATAACCCTTATTTGTTGTCTCTGCATTTTTGTTGAATTTTATCTTAGTTTTATTCTTATTGATTTTCAGTCCTACATTTCTTCCTTTTCTATTGAAATCTTCTATCATCTTTTGTCTTCCTTTTCTATTGAAATCTTCTATCATCTTTTGTAATTCCTCCCATTATTCCCTAAACGGAACTATGTCATCTTCAAATCTTAAGTTGTTAAGGTATTCCCCACCCACAAAGGTTAATTTCTACAATTTTCTAATCTAAATATGTAAAACCTCCTTCTGCTGTGTTTTTTTTCAATACCTTTATGTAGTTTTAGAATTGCTCTATTCCCCATATAGTTATCTTCAACTGTTATAAATACAGTAAAATTAATCCATTCCTTATCTTTGAAGGGCTTTCATTACTGCTGAGGTTTTGGCAGAATCAGGAGCTTTTTCATAGTCTATATATGCCGTACTGTACATAGTGGCTTTTCATACTCTGTTAATTTTTCCATTAGCTGAATAATTACATATATGATCACTTGTTTAACACCCACTATTAAAGCATGCTGTTCTCTTGATTGGTTAAAGTCTAGATATCTTTCTATTCAGCCTAATATGATCTTTGTAAATTATATATTAAGGAAAGTAAACTTATTAGGCTGTAATTTTCAGGTCTTTTGTTTCTCCCTTTTTGGGAAGAAGTATAATGATAAACTTTTCTCAACTCTTAGTTATAGAGTATTCTTGCAGACTTTTTTTGTATAAAGTTCAAAAAGTTTTCTACTATAAAATCTTTTCCATTTATCAATCAATTATGAGGCCATCTTGTATCGCTGCTTAGCCTCTTTTCATGCCTTTTAGTGCTTCGTTTACCTCACATATTGTTACGTTTGGTCCTAGCTCAAGTGTTTCATTTATTTTGCATTTTTATTGTTGTTAATATTTCCATTTTCATCCTTCACAACAAAAATCTGTTGTCAGCCTGTTCTAAGTATTTTATTAATCAATCCGATGCTTCTTTCCATAGTGTTTCTTCAATTTTCAACTAACTGTGTTTACCAGTGTCCTGATACTTTAGTTCATTTATTATTTTAGATAGTTCTGCTAATACTATTTCATCTCTCTTGGATTATCTCCCCATTTCCAATCTTTTCTTTATTAGAATTTTTTCATCATAAATTGCCGATTAGTCAGTAATATTTTAGGTTTTTATCTGTTAAACAAGTTAAAGTTAAGTGACCATTGAATGTTGAGAAGCAAAATTTGATTAGATTTAATGAAGGTAAGAGAAAAACTATTGTGAGAAAATGAAAACTCCCGTAATAAGAGAGAAATCTGTTGAGTTTAGTTTTGCATTACAAAATATGTAATCGAAGAAAGTAATTTAACAAAACCTGTATTGGAATCAGCAAAAGATATTGGTGGAAAAAAATTCCTAAGCAAGATCAAGAAAAGCTATCGGAAGACACCAAACGCATGATAAAGAAAAAAATAGAAATGAGGGTAAAATCAAAGAGAGATGAAATAGAATTAGCAAAACAACAAGCAAACACGAAACCACATACATTCATAAACACAATCAGAACAAAATCGAGGAAACTAAAAGGAAGAAGCATCAAATAAATACTTGGGACTGGACACCAATAGATGTTTTCTTTAAAGAATGAAAATGGAATTATTATCAACAATAGATGTGGAGCCATAAAAAATTGCAGAGGATTTCTGTACAATAGTGATGTAAGAAATAACATTGTCAATAGAAATGATGAAACATCCGAGATGGTACCAAACGTAAAATTAAGAGAAGCAAAGACTTTATCATTACACACCCACACACACATTTTATATATATATATATATATATATATATATATATATATATATATATATATATGTATATATATATATATATATATATATATATATATATATATATA
>NW_027172093.1:670000-675000 GCF_036898095.1 Palaemon carinicauda | reverse complement strand
ATAATAACTAGACTGCAACTGACTAAAGCCAGTGGAGGATGATTCCCTGCAAAATAGGTGTGGAAATGCTTTTGTCAATCAGTAAAAGATATTGTGTAATGGTTTATTGGCCTAATGATCCCTTGACTAAATTTTGAGTGATGTTAACAAACTAATCTAAAGCAATTTATCAGTATAATAGCAGGTATATGGAGGTAAAACATATGCAAAAATGACAAATATAGAGAAATTGACCTTTGAACTTGAAGACAATGGGCACCTACAAGGTCATGTGAAGGTCACGGGTTAAATATGACCCCATATTCTGAAAGAGCATGTGCGAATGGGGGGGGGGGGGTTAAGAAAACATCACCTTTAGCCTACGTTAATATTTCTCCATGAAATAGCCAAATGACCTTGAAAATGAGGGTCAAGGTCAAATTTGACATTTGATTTGGATGTTTTATGCATATGTTTGGGGTAGTTTACTATAGCATGCTATGACCAATACCCTGTATTTCATGGAGAAATTGCCAAAGTCACGATTTCTGCAATGTCAAAAATAGTTAAAAATCTTTATTAAAAAAGTAATTAAGCAGTCGCTACAAAAGTTCGGCTAACCTTAGATGAATATATAGGGCATCATATGCCACTAAGATCAGGGCTCTGGGCCTTCCAGTTTTTGAGATCTCGGAAACAAATCTTTTTTGAGCCGGTTTGGCCATTAGCGACCTTGACCTTGACCTACTTGCAGTAAAGTAGGGCAATATCTGGGGATTTACCTCTGTATCATTGTCCATAAGGCCCTTAGCCATACGGCTTATACTTTAGGCCTAATGGCAATTTCAAATTATACAAATGTTGCCTTTAAAAGCCCCTGTGACCTTGAAAAGTAGGTCAAGGTCACTTAAACTGGGTCTATGGCATATTCTTACCATAGGCTACCTATGATAATTATTTCAGATTTCTTGCGAAAAAAAAAACGCGTGGAAATAATAATAGTAATACTACCAAAAACAATAGTATTCCCCTATGGGAAATCCTAATAATAATAGTAATAATAATCTGGAACTACATCACTCTCTGCAATAGCTTGGAGTCTCTTGGCTCCAGCATTCTCTATCCAGGCAATCTATGCCTTACCACATCTGAATACGGTAATTGGCCGCTGCTGCTACTCCTCTTTACATATTTTGGACACCATACATATATTATATATGTATGTATGTATATATATATATATATATATATATATATATGTGTGTGTGTGTGTGTGTGTGTGTGTGAGTGTATGTATATATAGATGTATATATTTTTATTTCCATAGATAAATATATATATATATATATATATATATATGTGTGTGTGTGTGTGTGTGTGTGTGTGTGTGTGTGGGTGGGTGGGGGTCTTCAAAGTATGTAAAGAACGTGAAAGAATGAAGTGAGGGATATTTCTAAACGACACACATAAATTAGCTATCAGATAAATGAATATGCAAACGTTATAGGGAATTGGAAAAAACTTGGCCACGGTGTGTGTCCCACTTCTAAAGTACATGTCCAGTAAATTAATAAAAATACCTATACTGATTTCATGACTCTTATGATTTTTTTGTACAACTTGTTTTGCATATGGAAAATATTTCCCCCTTAGAGTTCTTGGGCAGATCTTTGTTCATACAGCTTCTATAACATTTAAAAATCTTTTAGGAGACTAAAATTAAAGCTTAGACTGCTTTCATAACGTTTTATAAACTCTTCCAGAAGGCTATGATTACTGCTAGTTGGAAATTAGATTACTAATTTAGTACTATGGACATTTTTTCTTGCTATCTTTTCGTTGATAATTAGTTTTTATTATTTCTTGGGTTTAATATACTATATTATCGTATAATACCGTCTGTTTTATTTCATTTTCATGCACGGAAGAAATAGTTTTATTCCTATTTTTTGTTTATAATGATTTTTTTTTCTTCAAGAGGATTCTGTGCATAGATATAGGACTGAAGGAATAATATATCTTGAATTTTGATACTAAGACGAAAGCTCATGCTGACCGATAAGAAATATATTTCTTATCGAAGCTGACTTTAACTAGTCATTGCTAGCATGGGACTCGGATAACGATAATAGTTGTGTATGTTTGCTGGTACCGAATTTTTGGACATTAAAGATAGAATGATGTTCATTTGTTTTGATTTATTACAATCCCTAAAACTTGCGTCTTATTGTTGATTTGTTCGCATCATTTATTTATTTCCTTATTTCCTTTCCTCACTGGATTATTTTTCCCTGTTGAATCCCTTGAGCTAATAACTTCTCGCGTTTCCAACTAGGATTGTAGTTTGGCTAGTAATAATAATAATAATAATAATAATAATAATAATAATAATAATAATAATAATAATAATAATAATAATAATAATAATAATAACCTTAACCTCTTAATCATTGGAGAGAGAGAGAGAGAGAGAGAGAGAGAGAGAGAGAGAGAGAGAGAGAGAGAGAGAGAGAGAGAAATTTCCTCAGCTTTGTTTAAAATGTCGAGAACAATCTCCACAAAACGCAAATCGTCCAGCTTTAGACAATTGCTAATCAAGAGATCCAGATGAAGGATTTAATGGTATCCTGTTGAGGATGTTCTCTCGCTGTATATGGGACATAATCTGCCAACCAGGCCCTTGTCAGACATATTCATTGTAGTATGTAGTATGCCTGAAGAACTGACGGTTCATTCATATTTTGATTGTGTCATCACGACGATAGATTCTCGTTTGATTAGATAAAGGACTGAGTCAGTTGAGTAACAAACTCTTACATTTTTATTTACATTTCCAGCGTAAATAGGATATATCCATAAATAATAATGCCTGCTTGGCTGTAGGAAATTTCTTTATATTTTTCATTTGTAATATTTGCATTAAAGAAGTTCCCCATCAGGTTTGCTTTTGATTGCTGAGTTCCGTTTCATGTTGAGTCAATTCTTTCATTTATTCTCTTGTTTTTCTTATCACCTGCTTACTATAATTTTATATTTTGTGTTTATTAGGTCTCTCTCTCTCTCTCTCTCTCTCTCTCTCTCTCTCTCTCTCTCTCTCTCTCTCTCTCTCTCTCTCGTTGCATATGCAGATGATAATATTTTCTTTGCTTCAATTCCATCTCTTAAATGTACAGTAGATCTGACGTTGCTGATTCCCATGATAAAGATTTAGCTAAAATTAGTACAAAATTAGTACAAAACTCAAATATGATTGTAATTATGTCACTGATACATGTTTAATTAAGAACAATTTTGGAAATCTGCTCAACACCAGTTAGGTATGTACAAACTGGATGAAGTATTGGTAAACATCATATTTAAACAAGTGGCTTTTAAGTCATTTGCTAATTTTTGTACAAAGGTTTCTTTGTATTTTTATTGTAATTATAAATCATAAGACCTCAAAGAGGTGTAGTGATAACACATAAGCGCTTTGTCAGTTTTTCTTTTCCTTTTGCCTCCTGGCCTTCTGTATTACACTGTATATATATATATATATATATATATATATATATATATATATATATATATATATATATATATATATATATATATATATATATATATGTATATATATATATATATATATGTATATATATTCATGATCCTCATTTGCCCCCTTTTCCTTTTTTCAAATATTAATATTGGAGAATTTATTTGGAGGTTTATATACTTTTTATTTATTATGAGGGTTATTTCATTTCATTTTTCATTGGCTTTCCTTTTGTGCTAACTTGTCCAAAGACCCCAATAATTTTCACTAATAAATTTTTTTTCAACAAATATATGTTTGAAAAATTATGGTATTGTTATTTTTTTTTCACATGATTTGTTTATAATATTTACATTTCTACAGTTACAAACTATGTTTTGTGTATTTTAAAAGAAAAAAGATTCACGCAGTACCTTTTTATTTTGATGTCAAACTATTTTTATTTTTCATCAGAGTTTTTTTTTTTTTTTGGGGGGGGGGGGTGCCGGTTTAGTATGTAGCCTACCTTTTTTATTCTAGTTTAGTATGTGGCCTACCTGGCTTGTTGGGTTAGGTTAAATTAGGGTTAGGTTAGGTTAGGCCACATACTAAAACAGATAGAATTTCGTAGGCCATATTCGAAAGGTAGGCCACGTACTAAACCGGCACCGTTTTTTTTTTTTTAATATTTGAGATATGGTAATATAGGAGATAAGTCATCATATACCTCAGTTTATGTACTCGTTTACTGAACATATCTGAAATGAACGATCCCTGATAACACATTCCGTTGTAGGGTGCGGTACACCATCCAATTAGGTAACGACCAGCAGAAGAAAGGATCACTCGTGTTTATTATGGTTATGAGAGACCCAAGATATTCATGAATAGCTTTTGCCTGACTTCCAGAGAGAGAGAGAGAGAGAGAGAGAGAGAGAGAGAGAGAGAGAGAGAGAGAGAGAGAGAGAGAGAAATTATAGTTCTTTCTACTGCACACATCAGGTCCACTGTGAGCACTACTTTCCTCCGTGGTAGAGGAGCATCTAGGGAATGTCATCTGTATTCGTTCAACCCAATAATAATCAATAAAAAAGAATCTCTGTGGGTAGTGAGCTGTTTAAGAGTACTGTATATCAGCCTTATGAAGACTGGACCTCTCCCCATAGGCTGGCCGTAAATTTTGATGCCCCGATAAGAGGAATAAGAGGCATAATGCGGACCCTGGAGGAGTCATGCCTACCTACCAAGTTCATTTGGCTTATGGGTACACCACCAGTCTCTCTGAATATGTATCCTTACAGAAAGGTTTATGTATGTATATATATATATATATATATATATATATATATATATATATATATATTTTATATATCTTTTTTTATTTTCTATTTTGTGTTGGTGATTGGGAAGTAGCGTAGGCGTGCGCCTTGTTGGATTTCTTTTCAGGTAGTAGGTTGGCCAGGGCACCAGCCGCCCGTTGCGATACTACCGCTATAGAGTTATGGGGTCC
>NW_027172093.1:650000-662500 GCF_036898095.1 Palaemon carinicauda | reverse complement strand
TGTTCCTTTGATCGCTGCAACTTCATCATCCATGTGAACTAAAGGTCGGGGTTTTGGAAGGCCTTTTGTTCTATCTGTTAGTTACTAGGAACCATTGGCTGGCCCTCCTTGGTCCTAGCTTGGGTGATGAGGGGGTTTGGGGCAGCCTATAGTTCTATCTGTTAGTTATCTGCAGCCATTGCCTGGCTCTCCTTGGTCCTAGATTGGGTGAAGAGGGAGTTTGGAGCAGCCTATAGTTCTATCTGTTAGTCATATGCAGCCATTGCCTGACCCTCCTTGGTCCTAGCTTGGGTGAAGAGGGGGTTTGGAGCAGCCTATAGTTTTATCTGTTAGTCATTAGCAGCCATTGCCTGGCCCGCCTTGGTCCTAGCTTGGGTGAAGATGGGTTTTGGGGCAGCCTATAGTTCTATCTGTTAGTCATTAGCAGCCATTGCCTGGCCCTCCTTGGTCCTAGCTTGGGTGAAGAGGGGTTTTGGAGCAGCCTATAGTTCTATCTGTTAGTCATTAGCAGCCATTGCCTGGCCCTCCTTGGTCCTAGCTTGGGTGAAGAGGGGTTTTGGAGCAGCCTATAGTTCTATCTGTTAGTCATTAGCAGCCATTGCCTGGGCCTCCTTGGTCCTAGCTTGGGTGAAGAGGGAGTTTGGAGCAGCCTATAGTTCTATCTGTTAGTCATTAGCAGCCATTGCCTGGGCCTCCTTGGTCCTAGCTTGGGTGAAGAGGGGGCTTGGGCGCTGATCATATGTTATATGGTCAGTCTCTAGGGGTCCATGGAAGAATTTCAAGGAGTCTATAGAGATTCAACTTCTATTTAGATTCATAATACTGGAATTAGGAGACATACAGTTGAGAATAAAATTCAAACCACTGTAGACAATCCTCAAAACTAAATGTTTAAATGCTAGACTTGCTCTATATTAGGTAACGGTGTTAGGGATGTCAAACTCAAGGCTAACGTGACAAATTTGGCTCTTGCTTGAGGGTACGCTTGAGCACACTGTTCTGTCTTGTTTCTCTTCCTCTTGGTTTGTTTAAGTTTTTATAGTTTATATAGGAAATATTTATTTTAATGTTACTCTTCTTAAAATTTTATTTTTTCTTTGTTCCTTTCCTCATTGGGCTATTTTCCCTGTTGGAGCCCCTGGGCTTGTAGCATCCTGCTTTTCCAACTATAATAATAATAATAATAATAATAATAATAATAATAATAATAATAATAATAATAATAATCGAGATAGTCTTGAGTGGCCCACGAGATGACAGGAAAATTTATTGCCTCCTGAAATCACGAGTGTCAAGAATATACGTGATATAAGAATGAGAGAGAGAGAGAGAGAGAGAGAGAGAGAGAGAGAGAGAGAGAGAGAGAGAGAGAGATAATTAATAAATAGCCTTTATTCTATTATGGCAATAGTAAGTGCAATAATTAATTTATATTGCTATATAAAGTAATATAGCTATTGCAGCTATGATGAAGGGAAGATGCTTATATAAATGAAAATCACTAATCAGTTTAACGGACCGAAGCAGCAGCCATTACTGATATCTGAACCTAGTCATGAGCTGCCAAACTTATATTTTTTTTTCTGTTTTTTTTTTTCTCTTCATAAACAAACACTACCAGACAGAATGATAAGTTACTTACGGGCTGTACAATAGGTACGCTTGCATCACTGTCAGACTTTAGCCGCCTTTTTACAGTTTTTAACAGTTATACTTTGCTTTTTAATTATTTTCTTATGCCTTACTATGATTAAGTATGCAGAATTGAGGTATCTTTCAAATGTAGCAATGGTGATTTGTAAATGTGACTAAGCGACTTCATTAACATTTTCATTATTGAGGACTTACTTTTGATTGTATTCTGGTTAACATTAGACAAGTTTAAGCACAATGGGGAGTGTTTTCTAGATTTGAGGGAGTTAATATCCTTGTATACTGAAAGGTTTGGTGTATTAGTTATTTTCTTTCTAATATGGCTGACAGCAGGTGAAAAAAAAATTTTTGCTTGAAAGAGATCAGCATTGAAAAGTTTAACGAAATCGTGATCTAGGATTAAACGTCTTTTTTTTATTACGTATTTATGCATATACTGTATAGCTATGTTTCATTAGTGAAATCGTGACTTATACTTTGGATGTTTAAGTGCCTGTATGTATATGACGCCTCTCTGGTTTGTTATTAGATTACTTGTATATTGTTATATTAACCTGGCCGCACACTTAGTCAGTTTTCTCTTTTCCACCCAGATATGTGACATAATGTGAAGTAAGAAGATAATATTCTCGTATATTTATCTTCAGTGGCAGTTTACTTCGATTAAAAAAAATGTATATCTCCACAGTGTGTTATTTAGTTTCGTGTTCTGGGAAATGCTTCACCGAAGCCTTCATAATTACACTTTCACCTGACTAAATGCCATCCTGAGTATACTAGGAAGAAAGAGGATTTTATTTTCAAGAGGAATGCTGATGAACTGAAGAGGGCAGAAACTTGGTAGCTGCCAAGAGAAGAGAGGGAACATCGCGGAAGCATCATACAATGTGGCTTATTTAGTAGCACAGAAGAAAAAAACCACACACAATTGCTGAAGAATTGATCCTACCTTGTTCAAAAGAAATGGTTTGACTGGTTCTTGGAGCAGAAGCACCACAGAAACTAAGTGATGATCTCTTTCGATTAATACTATTCAGCAAAGAATTAGGGACATGTCAGGCGATGCGAAAGATCAAATTACTGAAGAGGAAAAAATATTCCTCATTTTTGCTGTTCAGGTCGATGAATCCACTGATGTAGCAGTGGCATGCCAGCTGTTGGTGTACGGCCCATACCCGTTCAAAGGCATACTCAAAGAGGAATTTCTTTGCAGTCAAAATCTTGAAACGCCAAGTGCAGCTACTGATGTGATTGATGCCGTGTCATCGTTTTTTAACGAGCATCGTTTGAGTTAGAAGAATCTTGGAATCACAATTGATGGAGCTCCAGTCATGCTTGGGTCAAGGTCGGGTTTCCGAGCAGAGGTATAATCCAAAGTGCCGTATGCAGTTGGCGTGCACTGCTTCATTCATCGAGAGTGTCTGTCTTCTAAATCGCTTCCTTCTGGGTTTTTAACAATTTTCACTGGTATTGTCATGGTCGTGAACTATGAGAAAAACTCTGCCCTCAACACGAACTATTCCAGCAACTGTGTCTTGACATGGAATCCGGACATAGTTCCTTACTCTTTTATGCACCCGTCAGGTGGTTGTCTGCAGGGAGATTTTTGTCCTGATTCTCTCTTCGCCAGGAAGTTGAAATTTTTCTTTATGTACAGAAAAAATGTGACCTGTTGGAGATAATGAAATCAGAACTCTTTTTGCTCCATCATACTCATCTAGTGGACATATTTGAGATCTTCAACCAGCTGAACTTGAGACTCAATGGAAAGGATTCAAATCTGCTCAGCCACTGTGACTGAATACATGTATTTTTGCCCAAATTGGAGCTATATAATAATAGAGTGAGTGTAAGAAAATTTATGATGTTTCCATCATTGAATGAAGTTCGTGCTGATGGTCAGCTTTCAAGCACCTTGTCCAATGAAATCATGGATCACTTTTCTCATTTAGATGATGAATTTCGTCGTTACTTTCTGACTTGAGCCCTCAGCGTGCAGGATTAGCAAAAAAATCCGTTCTTATGCCAGGTTGATGATGTGTAAGAAGACGCACAAGAAGAGTTCATTGCGCTTATCCACGATTCAACAACCAAGAATGTGTTCCAGTCAAACTCCTTGTCTAGCTTCTTGTCTTCAATTATGGAATCATATCCAAAAATAAGTGATCTGGCAGTTCGATTACTTTAGCCTTTTGCTTCAACCTACCTGTGCGAAAGTGGATATTTTTCTTTACTTACAATAAAAAACAAAATCAAGGAAAAAGCTGTGTGTGAAAGATGCCTTGAGATGTGCACTGGCTGCCACTGAGCCGAGGATTCATGAGCTAGTTGCTCAAAAGTAACCACAAAAAACCCCATTGAGAAGTATAAAGCGACATACTTTTTTGCAACTGCTGTTTTTGTGATTTCTTTTGTTTATTCATACAGGTTTTTTTATTTTTCTATTCATACATGTGCTTGCAAGTTCAATAATAGGGCAAGTATTATGAAGATAGTTGTTGTGTATAATACCTACAGCGATACAAAATAAACGTAAAATTTTTATCGATATATTTTCTTAAATAAAAAGGTGCTGAAGGGAATATTTTCTGAATCAGCATAACAATACATGAATGTCAGTTTTCTGCAAAAAAATCTTTTCATTAATTTTCCTGGCTTAACCTATTTCGTTGTAGGGGTCCACAAGTGAAAAGAGGGACAGAAGAAAAAAGCTAGGGAAGCTCTGCTCTAAGGCATTGACCTGCTTGATAGGGCAGTGTCACTCTCCCTTGCCTCTGGCATTCATGAGAAGCCTTTAAGCCTTAAGCCTTTAAAACCTGTTTATATATTAAGTCTATTTTGAGTAGCATTGCATAATTTGAAATTTTTTCTCTTTTCTCAGGTAAATGATTGGTGGCTTGGTCTTAAGAGGGTGAGTTGCACTGCCCATATTTAACTTTGACTACTAAGGTTTTAAAGGTTTTTGTATGCTAATTTTTTTTAAAGATTCATATTTGCAGTTATAGTGCAGCAATATTCTATTTATCGAGCACACATATACAAACACACACACACACAAATATATATACACTAGTGTGCGCGACCCATGAAAAATAACGGCTAAATATTTACATAGATACGCAGGCACACGCAAACCCACTCTCGCCCCCCCCCCCCCCCTCACCAGGGTATGACTACTTCCTTTACACATACATAAGGGACGGGGAGAGCTAGGCATGACCGGAAAGAAACAATTATATATATATATATATATATATATATATATATATATATATATATATATATATATATATATATATACATACATATAGCCAGACAATTGCTCTTTATTATATAGGGGATATATGTGTGTATATATACACTGTACCATGAAGACCTTACACTTTATATACTATATAAATGTATATTGTTTGTTATTATGTTGCTTCTAAGAAAGCAGTCTCTATGCAACTATAGATTATCATATTCCAATTTCCACTCTCCTGTTTCTGTACCTTAAATGTCTAAGTGGATTTTGAATGGTACGTTATAATGATAAAAGAACTATGAATTGATTTGCAGAAAAATTAACAAATGGCCATAAGAATTTTTGTCTCTTGTTATTATGCTAATGGTACTGCATGGTAATTAATGGCTCTCTCTCTCTCTCTCTCTCTCTCTCTCTCTCTCTCTCTCTCTCTCTCTCTCTCTCTCTCTCTCTCTCTCTCTCTCTCTCTCTAAAGTATGTGTTGGTTTCCCAAAGCAAAACTGATACGCCAAACAAGAAAAGTGTAAGGAACAATGTATTAGTTACTTCTAATATCATTTAAATATACTTCCATGATGTGTTGTTTCTCTCTCTCTCTCTCTCTCTCTCTCTCTCTCTCTCTCTCTCTCTCTCTCTCTCTCTCTCTCTCTATATATATATATATATATGTATATATATGTATATGTGTGTATATATATGTACATATATATATATATATATATATATATATATATATATATATATATATATATATATATATATATAGACATATATATTTATATATATATAGGTAAATGTATATGTATATATATATATGTGTGTGTATATATATATAGATATATGTAGATATATATATATATATATATATATATATATATATATATATTTATATATATATATGCATATATATAGATGTAATATATATATATATATATATATATATATATATATATATATATATATATATATATATATATAGTTATATATATTGATATATATAGATATATATATATACTGATATATATAGATATATATTGATATATATAGATATATATATATATATATATATATATATATATATATATATATATATATATATATATATATATATATAGATCGTTATGAAAAACCTAGTAGAATAAATTATTCGTATTAGAGCAGCAAAATACAACAAATACAACATAAATAAAGAAGAAATTAATAAAACGCACTTGTCAATTTCCAAACAAAAAACGGCAATATAAGAATGCTCAATACTACACAGTACTCATGAAGTTTTATTCCAGCTGTGACCCGGTTGTGGAATGATCTTCCTAATCGGGTAGTTGAATCAGTAGAACTTCAAAAGTTCAAAGTTGGAGCAAATGTTTTCATGTTGAACAGGCTGAGATGAGTCTTTTTATAGTTTATATATGACATATCTGTTCTGACGTTTTTACTGTTTGTAGAATGATTGTGGTTGATTTATTCTCATCATTTATTTATTTCCTTATTTCCATTCCTCACTGGGCTATTTTTCCCTATTGGAGCCCTTGGGCTTATAGCATCTTGCTTTTATAACTAGGGTTGTAGCTTGGCTAGTAATAATTTGATAATACCAAAAACAAAGCAGCAAGGAGAACTCTGTAAAAATTCCTCCCGAAAAGGAGGTGCTCCTCCCTTGCTCTCTCTGCAGCTTGATTTTAATTGAAATATGTGAATATAATGAAAATGAAAATATCAATCACGCTATCATGAAAAAATAAATAGAAAACGTCACATAAAATTATCCCAGTATGGAAAGTAGATCATATTATTATTTGATCTCAGAAAATCATAATATTACGTGAAACTTCATTCGCATAAAAAGGTGAAAATTTTTGACAACAGTGCTCTCGGGAGATGAACATTTTCATATCCTAGTTATAAACACTTACAGCATATTGTAATATTGACGTCTCAACATACACAAGCACAAAAAAAAAACACATGACCGTGTATATATAAACTCCTAAACACACTCACACACACAAACTTTCGTAGAAATGGCTGTGAATGTTTCATATTGACATCAAAGATAAGCCAGACTTCTCCATAAGTAACACAGATAGTGTTTCTTGAGTGATTCCCAAATAGTTATCTCTCGTATCTCATCTTATTGTAATATATTTCATTCATCATCAGTAATTATACGCAAAGGTAATATACTACTTCCCCAATCAGGTTTGTTTTTTATTGAGACCCCCAAAGCCGTGTTGGGCGTCACCTTAGCCTAATACTGAGTAAAATTCTGTAACACTTAGTCTCCATCCACACCAGTGACATGTCCCTTGGAGACAAATTGGAAACATTGGCTGGGACACAATAGAAGACATTCGGATACAAATGTCCTCATGTGTATGGGGACATTATCTATTACAATGCTGGGAGACATGTTGGCAATAAGAGTTGACTTGGTGAAACTGTCGACGATATGTCTCCAGAAGTGGCAGACATGTCGCTGTGTGAGGATAATTTGCTAGAAGTTTCATCATTTGTCCACTCCAAGTTAGTCTGCTTGTTAGTGGGAGGTCTCTCAAGATATCACCTCATCCACACCTGGATTTCCATGTCGCTTGCCAAACAAATCTATACCAACATGTCTACTATGATCTTCCTCAACAGCTTAAACGTTTGTTACCTAACTTTTCATTTGTAATGTTCCAGCCATGTTTTTAACTGGTGTGGGAACAACCTTAACCTTCTAAGAATGCATTTTAACCCTCTGGTGATCCGATGACGCAACGATGCGTGTAAATATTTATTGCCGTAAGTGATCCAAAGACGCATGTAAATATTTATTGCCGTAAGTGATCCAATGACGCATGTAAATATTTATTGCCGTAAGTGATCCAATGATGCGTGTAAATATTTATTGCCGTAAGTGATCCAATGATGCATGTAAATATTTATTGCCGTAAGTGATCCAAAGACGCATGTAAATATTTATTGCCGTAAGTGATCCAATGATGCGTGTAAATATTTATTGCCGTAAGTGATCCAAAGACGCATGTAAATATTTATTGCCGTAAGTGATCCAAAGACGCATGTAAATATTTATTGCCGTAAGTGATCCAATGACGCATGTAAATATTTATTGCCGTAAGTGATCCAATGACGCGTGTAAATATTTATTGCCGTTAGTGATCCAATGACGCGTGTAAATATTTATTGCCGTAAGTGATCCAATGACGCGTGTAAATATTTATTGCCGTAAGTGATCCAATGACGCGTGTAAATATTTATTGCCGTAAGTGATCCAATGACGCGTGTAAATATTTATTGCCGTAAGTGATCCAATGACGCGTGTAAATATTTATTGCCGTAAGTGATCCAATGACGCGTGTAAATATTTATTGCCGTAAGTGATCCAATGATGCATGTAAATATTTATTGCCGTAAGTGATCCAATGACACATGTAAATATTTATTGCCGTAAGTGATCCGATGACGCAGTGACGCGTGTAAATATTTATTGCCATAAGTGATCCGGTGACGCAGTGACCCCTGTAGATATATATTGCCGTAAGTGATCCGATGACGCAAGGACGCGTGCAAATATTTATTGCCGTAAGTGATCTGATGACGCAATGACACTTGTAAATATTTATTACCGTAAGTGATCCGATGACGCAGTGACATGTGTAAATATTTGCCGTAAGTGATCTGATGACGCAGTGATGCGTGTAAATATTTATTGCCATAAGTGATCCGATGACGCAAGGACGCGTGCAAATATTTATTGCCGTAAGTGATCCGATGACCCAATGACACGTGTAAATATCTAATACCGTAAGTGATCCGATGACGCAGTGACGTGTAAATATTTGCCGTAAGTGATCCGATGACGCAGTGACGCGTGTAAATATTTATTGCCATAAGTGATCCGATGACGCAGTGACGCGTGTAAATATTTATTGCTGTAAGTGAACCGATGACGCAGTGACGCGTGCAAATATTTATTGCCGTAAGTGATCTGATGAGCATGTGAATATTTATTGCCGTAAGTGATCTGATGACGCAGCGACGCATTTAAATATTTATTGTCGTAAGTGATCCGATGACGTAGTGACGCGTGTAAATATTTATTGCCGTAAGTGATCCGATGACGCAGTGACGCTTGTAAATATTTATTGCCGTAAGTGATCCAATGACACATGTAAATATTCATTGTCGTAAGTGATCCGATGACGCAGTGACGCTTGTAAATATTTATTGCCGTAAGTGATCCGATGACGCAGTGACGCTTGTAAATATTTATTGCCGTAAGTGATCCGATGACGCAGTGACGCTTGTAAATATTTATTGCCGTAAGTGATCCGATGACGCAGTGACCCTTGTAAATATTTATTGCCGTAAGTGATCCGATGACGCAGTGACTCTTGTAAATATTTATTGCCGTAAGTGATTGATGATGCAGTGACGCTTGTAAATATTTATTGCCGTAAGTGATCCGATGATGCAGTGACCCTTGTAAATATTTATTGCCGTAAGTGATCGATGATGCAGTGACGCTTGTAAATATTTATTGCCGTAAGTGATCCGATGACGCAGTGACCCTTGTAAATATTTATTGCCGTAAGTGATCGATGATGCAGTGACGCTTGTAAATATTTATTGCCGTAAGTGATCCGATGACGCAGTGACGCTTGTAAATATTTATTGCCGTAAGTGATCCGATGACGCAGTGACCCTTGTAAATATTTATTGCCGTAAGTGATCCGATGACGCAGTGACGCTTGTAAATATTTATTGCCGTAAGTGATCCGATGACGCAGTGACGCTTGTAAATATTTATTGCCGTAAGTGATCCGATGACGCAGTGACGCTTGTAAATATTTATTGCCGTAAGTGATCCGATGACGCAGTGACGCTTGTAAATATTTATTGCCGTAAGTGATCCGATGACGCAGTGACCCTTGTAAATATTTATTGCCGTAAGTTATCCGATGACGCGAATTGCCGTGTCATAGGTGACTTATTTTCTGGGGAAATTGGGTGTAAATAAGCAGGTCACTCAAGGAAAACGAAACTTCCATTGCGAGAGGGCAGATAGTTGAGCGATATGTGGAGCCTAAAAGAAAAGGATCAGTAACAGTGCATGCGAGACAGGCCTATGCTAATCTCCAATGTGGCCTTTTTTTTTAATTTATGCTCTTGTAGATTTATTTTTTCCTAGGCTTGCTTGTGCATATGTAAAAACTGCAATATACATGTCTCATACATGATTGGAAAGCCCATTTTTTTGTACCTTTATATGGTATATAAATCAACTTGAAAGTATTAACGCTTCTATACAAAAAATATTATCATAAAAACACCAACAAAATTGCAAAACTTACTCCATTATCTAATGGTAAATTGCTCAATATTTTTCTAACAAGACATGGGTTTTTATTTATTTATTTTATTGAAAACTTAATGGAATTTACAATGATGTCTTTAATTAATCATATTTCTATGTTTTACGTTATAACATTGAAAAATATCCACAAAAGTAGGTAAAAAAAATTTGAAGTTTTCGCTCTGAAAGACATTTTCTTCTTTTTATTGATGTACACCTTACTTCCTAATACATTCATTGGAAAGAAGTTACATATGCGTGAAAGATTTCCAATTCGACACAACCCTCAAACTTAGGAATTATTTCATGAATTTCTTAAAAAAAAAAAAAAAGAAAAAAAAAATTACGATGTTTTTAAAATTTTTTTTTACTTCAATTTCACGTTCAACACAATTATTACTGTTTTCTAATCTAACAGTTTTATATTAGTAAAAAAATCGATGGTTTGCCAATATAATGCAAGAAACCAGAAACCGTAATCTATTATAGTCTGGACGTACCGATTAGAAGAAAAAAAAAATTGTTTTCACGAACGTCATTTTTAGGAGAAGGCCCGACTTTCGTAAGAGGATAACTGCCAAAGGGTTAGTTACTGAATTATCATAAACCTGTTGATCTTTGTGTTACTTAGGAGACTGCTTTATGTAACATTTCCTTATACATAAACGCATCCTGCTCACTTGTGATCCACAGAAACTCAGGCATCAACAATAATGGCTAATCAGTGACTACCAGCACCGGGTGGAGTATCAACATGAGAAGAATACCATTCTAAGGGTTGATCGAAAGTTTACCTGTAGCATGGTAAGCAACCATAAAAATAGTGAACCATTCACTTATCTTGAGGGTGTGCTTTCGTGCTTTCTGATAACAATTAAGCCATTCTGTTTGAAAACTTCTTTCATAAATTAAACCAATGCTTTTAAGGGCTTATTCTCAGCCTCACACGTAACGTTAAGACAATAAAGGGGAGTATTATTATTATTATTATTATTATTATTATTATTAGCTAAGCTGCAACCCAAGTTGGAATAGCAAGATGCTACAAGCCGAAGGGCTCCAACAGGGAAAATAGCCAAGTGGGGAAAGGAAAAAAGGAAATAAACTACAGGAGAACATTGAATAATTAAAATAAAGTATTTTAAAAATACCAACATTAAAATAGATTTTTCATATATGAACTATAAACACTTATAAAAAAGAAAGAGAAGGGGATTTAAAAGAGAATAACGAGCCCGAGTGTACCCTCAAGCAAGAGAACTCTAATCCAAGACAGTGGAAGACCATGGTACAGAGACTATGGCACTACCCAAGACTAGAGGACAATGATTTTATTTTGGAGTGTCCTTCTCCTAGAAGAGCTGCTTACCATAGATAGTTAATTTCTACCCATACCAAGAAGAAAGTAGCTACTGAACAATTACAGTACAGTGGTTAACCCCTTAAGCGAAGAAGAGTTGTTTGGTAATGTCGGTGTTGGCAGGTGTATGAAGGACAGTGGAGAATGTGGAAAGAATAGCCACCAAACAATTACATTGCAGTTGTTAACCCCTTCAGTGAAGAAGAATTGTTAGGTAATTTAAGTGTTGTTAGGTGTAAGAGGACAGAGGAGAGTGTGTAAAAAACGAGCCATAACCAGAGAGAGGTATCCAATGTAATACTGTTTGGGCAGTCGAAGGATCCAAAAACACTCTAGCGGTAGTATCTTTATGGGTGGCTGGTGCTATCGCCAACCTACTACTTGTAACTGCAAAGTTTTCCCTCTGTTGCACTTGGGTGTTGAATGACCACCTCACAGGTCCCATCACTTGGCTATATAGCCAATATAGATTCAATGCATAACACTAAAGAGTTTTAAACTTTTTATGCCACCTTTGGTAGTCATTTTTCTACACAACCAAACTATCTCAAAATACTGATCCATCTTTTCCCTTTTGAGGAAGGGCAGGTTTGAAGAGGTGTTAGTTAGTTTAGTTATTTTGATGGCGTCTTTTCCGGTCTCATACATTTATTACACACCTTGGCTATGGCATATGTTAGTTTATTCATGTTATCTTTGCCATAGGATGAATATTGAACAATTTTTTTTATTTACTAGTTATAATTGTCAACTACGCAAGCAAATTCTATTAGAACAATCAGCATTCAACATTCAAAGGGATATGATGGAGAGATGTTGGTCTATTTGTAATTAGACTGATTGACGTTTTATTAGTGATGTAATTCCGTATCCAGGTC